>NC_051220.1:27030218-27330218 GCF_015220715.1 Pygocentrus nattereri
TAAAAATGGCTTTCATCCCCCTTTTTAAAGGCTTAGGTATAATATTTTTTGACAATAAGGCAAATTGTAATGTAATGAAGAAAAGTACAAAAGTAACAGAGTTATCCTTGACTGATTACTTTCTCAATGGTAGCTCTTTTAGGCATTTTTTCCAAAATAAAATTTGATCAAATGAGACAGAGATAACAATTATGATGAAAATGTTTAATTCCATCTTTGTGTTTGTACCTTACATCAAACACTAAGAACATACAGAAGTATACCTCTCCATCTTAGACAACACACATATATTCCCAAATAATAGCAATAATAATAATAATAATAATAAAAATAATACATGATTCATTGTCTGCTGCCCTGTGCTTTTATTTGGCTTACTTTGAAATCATGAAACATTTTAGAAATTAAAGGGTTATCAAGCTGAATTGAGTCTAAAGGCACCGAAAAGATAAAGACAGTTGAGTATGAATATGAAGATACAGTATATCATAAAGCTACAAACTGTCAAAAATGTTTTAAACTAAAATGCAATCAGACTGATATCCTTTAACACAACCCTTTTAAACCTTCAATGTTGACTAATATGATACTATGCAGCATTCATAGTTACATCTCATTTACATACAGACAGTGTTTTTAATGTTTAAACAAATACATTGTACTACAACACAATTGTCACACAGCTCTACAGCATTTGCATTTACACAATGATACACATCTTTCTATGCATTACATGGGAACGTCTTACACGTCTTCCTGATTTGGTACGCAGGATAACATTCAGTGGTGAAGAAAGTGGGAGGACAACAAGTATAAATAAATTAGTTTACACCTAGCACTTCTGCACCCTAGTGTGTAGTAAAAGTGAATAATTATTCATAAAATACTGTGATTTCATTTTACATGGTAGGGATTTGAGAAACATTCTCAAAAACATGTAATAGTGATATTGCTCAAGACCTTCTGTGGCAGTTCACATTAGCTAATGGTACACAGACACATGGTGGTCAGCTGTAACCATCTAGTGCAAATTACAACATTTGCCACAGAAATCAACCATATTTACGACGTCATAACTACATTACATGCTATACAATAATCAAGTGGATCTTTTGGATACCAAGATTCAAGAGTTTTATTGTCATGTGCACAGCAGAACAGGCAGTTGCGCTGTACAATGAAATTCTTACTTTGCTGTTCCTCCATTCACCATATATACTCTTAAGAGAATAAAAAAAAAGAAAATATAAGAATAACTCTAAAAAACCGTAGTAAAAGGTAAAAGCAAATAGTGTACAGTATGTACACCATAGCACATTTGAACTGGAACAGGTCACTAACACAAACTTTCTAAACATTGAAATATTGCATTCCCCTGTGTGAGTCGAATGATTTTGGACACAAAACACTTTATTGCTCTCTAACACTGATTTGATAGTAGAGCACACTGTGCAGTGACACTTGTGCTGCCTAATTCTCCACAGTCAGTATCATAATACATTCACATTTGTGTGCTTAACACTAACATGGACGACTCATAGACCACATAAAGATAATGGCTTTTTAAAATAAAAGGTATCAAATTAAAATGATATATCAAATTATTTTTTAAAAGAACAGTTTCAAGATAAACTGAAATAGAAGGACGGAAGTGGCAGGAAGTCATTGGTATAAAAGGATCGCCTCTTCAGGATTTCTGTGGACACGCAGTGAACTCGATGAATTCACCATTCTAGGGAGAAAAAAGAATAACATAAAAAGTTAAAAAAACAAAAACAGAAAAAGAACACAAGTATGGATGTATTCAGCTTCTTAGATAGGTGATGGCATAGCAAATAACTGTTCATCTCGGTGGAAAATATTATATATTACGTTCACAGTTTTTCAACCCAGACACATTTTTAATATGATTTCCATTGATTTTTGATGGTGCAAATGCCTATAAAGCCCAGTGCAACATGGACAATGAAACAACATTTTGAATAAAATCTGCGTTAAAAACTATTAATCTATCCTTTATTGCCTCTCATAAACATTAATGTATAGGGATACTGCTTTGCTTTAGGTATAATGGCAAGCACATCCAGAGTTTTTCTGTATCAGATCATACTTTGTTAATGCAAACATACTTTGCCATTAAACCACATAATCCATTGCAACCAAACATTTTAACTGATCTTTCCAAAATCTTTAAGCATACAGTATGTCATTCTTTGAGTTACTGTACATAAATACAGGTTTTCCCTTTGTGTAAAGAACATTCCCCAAGTCATTAAACACAACTGAAAAAGTGGTGGAATATTCTTATTAACCCCTTAACAGGCCATGGGCCCACCGGCAGTCCCAAAGTTTTACTACACACTTCTATAAACTGAGAATAGCTCAGGCTTACGGGGTTAAATCAGCACAAAAAGTACACTGCACTGTAACAACAGGAGAACCAGGGCTGAGAGCACAATCAACTGAATCACAGTCGTCACATTCACAGTGTTTAAGGAGCCAAAAGCCAATACAGTTAAATCTAAGTGCTCATGTTTCAAGCCCAATCAGGGATTTCGGCCCACAAAGCAGCAGATCATGGGCTATAGGCATGGGCTTGGGCAGGATTCCCTCTTAAACTCTAAAGGCAAGGAAACACCAGGCTTGAAATCTTTCTTTCTTATTCTCTGCAAACAGTGGAACAAAAGCTGTTTTGAAAATCCCTGATTGTGGCTTTAAATGTGCAACACTAGTTACATCAGGCACAAACCAAACCATAATGTACCTCTTCAGTTTCATCAAAAACTGGCTGCAAAATAAAGAACAGTCATTGAGAGTCAGGAAAACACAAAGCAAGCAGAGAGTAGCACATGCCACAACACCTGGACATGAGGGAACACCAGTATTCAATCATTCATTGAACAGACACGTAGAGGCCAAAGAATGACACATCACACAAAAGATGTAACACTGCAAATAACAAGTCATCTGCAGCTTTATAAAGGATAACCCCTTATTATATCTGTCATCACAGCCTTTCTGACATTCGAATTATGTCCATAAAATCTACTTTTAATTGTATTCAAGTGAGCTGTGCCTTCAGGCAGTTCTAAAGATATCTTTATTTCATGTAATCATGCAATTGTGACTGCAGTTCATCTTCAAAAGCATGGAAATGATAATGGATTTTATAATCTAGGTAGAAATGTCTACAAAATAAACAGTTTTACCTCATTACCCTCATCTGTCTGACGCTGAACAGTGCAGAGTGGGAGTAAAGAGATAAATAAATAAATAAATAAATAAATTGCAATTGCTAAGCCACATTTTAATCTGTCTGAAAGTGGCTTGTGCAAGCCTTGTCATGCTGTTGTGTTTTCTGTACTTGTGTGTTTTTGATCTTTACCTGAGGTCGATACTGAGCAGCCCACTGGAGGAACTGAACAACCTCCTCATTGCCTGACTGCATGGCCTGAGAAGCACAAAAATCAGGTCAAATGAGAACATCCAGAGAAGCAATGTCAGGGCATACAGACATAACATATTTATCAATGTACCACATTACATATTTTGTATGACACTGGCACTAACATTTTGGTGGTATTTTGGAGGTATGTTATTGCTATTCTCTGTACATGGAAAAGGAAACTGTATGGACTGATATATGACACGATGGATCATCATGTTCTCACAGGGTTCTCTCTTTTTTTTTTTAGGAAATAATTTTCCACGACTTTACCAGGACAAATTCCAGGATAATTTCCATTACTTCAGTACACAACAGCTGTTGCTTACAGTTATTTTTAAATGATGCTCAGCTGCTAATATTCTCAAAATAAAAGTCAACAAAAAATCCCTGAACACAGTATTTCAGTTTTTCTGAGTTTCAGTTTTTCTCAGTTTCTTATTTCTTGATAAGTTGGGAGAGTTTAAAAATGCATCGATAGTGCCGCCTTCACAAAATACTATGATGCAGTTGTTCTTTATCCATACTATGCTCCAAAAAGGATATTGTGACATAATTTACTGCAATATTGTCATATTGCCCACACCTACCCCTAAAGACCCCTTAATTATATCACCATCCATCATATGATCCTAAGATCTACTAAAATATTAGAAGTGGCCTGTCGTTTCTCTCAACTAGACGTTTCATTGCGGCATTCACTGTCTGCAGTGTTCCAAAACCACAGTGACCAGACACTCAAATGGAGCATTAGTTTCCCAGTTGATTTTTAACCCATAGGTTACATATGATGTTTGGAAGCTGTCCACATATACTTACCACTTCTATGGGCAACTGTCCACTGTAACTTGACATGGTCATATCAGCACCAGCTAGATGCCAAACCTCCAAACCCTCTAAGTCTGCGCATGCTGCCAGCCTAAGGGTGCACATACACAAATATACACAAATACATATGACCTACTGTATCTGCACCAATATAACACTGATATGAGCAGTTATTAAACAGTTATTTGAGCTGCTCTATCTTATCAGTACACAGGCCTATTAACCTGGACACCTAATAACTCTTCTGATTCAGTGATCAGTAGGACATGAACACTGATATTGACAATACACAGCATTATTCCACGCAAGATGACATGATGACCAGTGTAACAATGTCTTTGACAATAAGACTTTGATTATAAGAATAAGGAAATAATGTTGTGTAACTCTTGTGTTTACTTCAAGAGTTAAATACCACACATATATCTCTTGTCTCAATGTAATGTAGTTGGGGAACATTCTAAAAACTTGTGAAGGCCTTGAATGACTGGTCAGACCTGCGTGAATGGTGCACAAGACAAGAATGGAGGGGGGGTGTCTGTGTCACACCTGCAAAGTTCAGTTCCAGCATCTTCCATTTCATCCCAAGAGAGATGGGCACCGGTTTTTCTCAGGAGCTTCACAATATCTTTATGTCTGTGAGAAAGACGAAAAAAGGAAAATTGATTATATAATGTAGCGTATTATAAGCCAAAGGTAGTACTGACCAATAGTATAGCTGCTGAAGCTGTGGCCTGTAGGGTAAATTTGGTCAGCGAATAACCTGTTTTGCCTGTGACTCAACATCCTCTTTGACGTAGTGCTAAGAGTTTCGCACCCAGTACTATCATATATACATTTAATAAACATTCATAACGACGAGAATTAGAATTGTTTTGCTATAAATTTGATTTGCCATGTAACTACATAATCATATACACATTACATAACTGGCTGGAAAATGAATTCCACTTACACTCTGTGTCCATGTGTCTGAGTCATCATTTGACTTTTTAGGGTTGTTTTGAAATCAAACAATGAGAAAACCAGGATAAAAATGTAAAAGATGTTTTCTTTTTCCGCAAGACGGTGTGTACAGCAATAACTTTTTATTAAAATTAAATCATTATTATATAATTTGTATTTCAAAACACAAATGGTGTTGATGGTGAATTCAGAACGATACTGATTGAAAGTTTGGAAACCAACAGAATCAATCTGCTTATTTCAATGACCTATCATTAAAAAATTAAAGATATATTGTTGCTGTCATGCTAAATGTTATGTTGTTTTTTTTTACTTTTTCTATAATTTAAAACAAAAGAAAATATGTATCTGTCCAAAGTACATTCATAACTTTCAATGTAAGTTAATGCTAAGAGGCTTCATTCCAACTGATTTTGGAGCATTTCAGTCTGTTGGGCCAAAAAAATGGAGTTAAATGTATATATAAAATTTTATTACCATAAGGTGAAGTATGGGCAGTTTACTGTAAAGAGAAGTACACGCCACTATTAACTGCAGTAAGTTATGTTACTGCAGTAACATATTATAGTAAGTTATATTAACTGCACTGAGTTATGTTACTAAACCAAGGAAAAAAGGTCCTTTCCAGTTTATTCCCGATACCACAAACTCAACCGAAAGCAGTGCATTCAGTGTTTGAGTCAGCCATGCACTTAGCAACTGTTGGCACAGGTTTACAACACAAGGGTGACTGTAATGGTCCAGACAGGCTGAGACAAGTTGAGGCATCGTCACTTAATCTCCCAAAACAAACACATCTTACACAAGGCTCAATGACTCCCAACTGTTCAGTATACTGGTCATAGACAATTATGTCAAGATAGTTTTGTTAGAACTGAAGGGAATAAAATAGCATATAAAAACTCTGATCACTGACACGTATTCAGATGTGCTACAGTGCAAAAGCTATGCCTCTCAAGCCAGGTTTCAATGACTGTTTAGTTGTGAAATAATAAATTGTGTGAGATAATGGCAGGTGTGGTTCTTCTGTAATGTATTTCGGGTACGTTTGACCACACTTTTGCCCTACCCTACCATGCCTGTTTCTCTGTAGATCACTGACAAAACTAGAGGCTGTTGAATATCCAGTTGGTTCTACTTGAAGTAGTCATAGTATCTGTCAGCCATGAAGAGAGTAGCAGGTAGGGCTGGTTTAGATAACACACCTATTTTTTTCACCTGTTTTTTCTTCCTTGTAGGAACACGACACCATTTCTTGTTCTTTTTACACTTAGTGAAAGGGGAGAGTCCTCAAATTAATCTTTTCAGAAGGTTTTAATGACAGACGCTGACCCTGACTGTTGATCTGGAGCTTGAGTTTACAGTAGCTCCGGCTACATTGGATAATTATACACTGCTTTCAGACTAGAACTAAAATTGGTAGTTTTCACCTTGTTGTTTATAAAAATAAGCTTGCAAGACAACAAGTGCGTTAAGAGAGACAGCAAGCATTGCTACCACAAACCAAGGACACACATTACTTTAACAAAGGACATCGAAACTGCAGCCTGGAGAAATCAGCCACTCCCTCAGGAGCGGAAATGTGGCCAATGTCTCTGAATATTACTAAAATATAACAGCTGGAGTAAAAATAAGCACCAGTGAATCTGTGTGTCTCATGATTACTCTAATTAAAAGATAATTGTTGTCAAGGCCTTTAAACAGCATCTCTAATTTCTTCATACGCACAAATGCACACATGCGCACACTTATTCCCGTGGTACACAACTGTAATTTAGTTAGACCCCCTCTTCTCTATCTCTTTTAATGAGGTTGACATCTCATCCTGGTCTGTTTGTATGTTGCGTCTCCACAGAGAGAGGCTATGAGATGTGAAGAGACTGCTGAGTCTATGGGGGGCTAAAGAAAATGGAGGCTAAAGCGATTCTGTCCTAGTTTCCTGATTCTAACTATCATTTTGTGTGCTCGACAGACCATGCCACGGCTATTAGGATAGTGCCCTCCACATGCACATATAGTGGAATTAGGCCAGATATACATCTAATGTTTATAACTGGAGAAGTTGTACAGTGAGAAGCATACACTAAGGTTGTGGATCACACAGAACAGGTACAGAAGAGCTCCAAAAGAAGCAAGACAGCCTCCTGCAATCTTAAAAAAACTTTCTGCAGCTGTTTCTTCACTGCCAAACTTTCAGCTAATAATTAAAAAAAATTATGCATATGTTTTAAGCCAGATAATAAACCGATTAAAGGAAAAAAATGATTACACAACTTTCCAAATTTTGCTCCTTTGGTTTATATCTGGAGCTGCAAGACTAATGTTGTAATGATGTAAAATACATCACCAAAATGTCCCTCAATTCACTCAACCTGCATCCAGGTTTTAATTAAAATCATACAGGCGAGTCAATGTGGTTTAGGATTCAGTGCAACCTACTGTAAACTATAAAAATAAACAAAAATGCTGTAAACTAAAAAAATCTTTGATCAGATTGCTCCATATTTATGATGATCATTGTCACAGAAGCTGATTCTAGACCAGCACTGCTACACCTCAGACAGATTGTGAACGCAAACAGAAATTTGGTCAAACAAACATCTCAGGTGGTCGACTAAATCTGGGCTAAGAGAAAAGTTGTGTAAATGTGTTCTGTCACAATATTCCTTTAAGCTTGATTACTTGCTTTAAACATCCATTAAATTCTCAATTAATTTGCAGTAATTACTTGCACAATGATAATGTTTAAGATTCTTTTCTAATATGAAAAGAGCCTGATGGACACCATTTTTAATTAAGGCTTTTTAAAGACTTCCTATTTTTTTTTCCAATGAGGGATTTATAGTGATGCCACAATACAAATTTTTGCTTATTAATTCAGCTACTGAAACCTTGAGCATTTCCACAATACAGATACTGATCCGATACTGCTTCTTTAAAGAGAAGTAAAAAGTATCTTTAATTGAATAACTTTACCTTACAGCATTTATTTGTAGGCTATCACATCATGCAATGTGAGTCTGTGGAATTTCAGGTTTGATTTGTGACAAGACTGGATCAGATTTATCCTTCTTTTCCCTATAATATCCAATCCAGCCTTTTCTGCTAATATTGGTCCAATAATGATGCATGGTATCAGCTATTATTTAAATGCTATACATGTGTTCTTATTGCTGGGTGAAGTCCTTTTTATTTTTGGCCTTTTACAAAAAATTTTAATTACTCAATTCATCATCAGAATAATACCCCGATTACCAGATTACTAATGTAATTGATAATAATAGCCCTTCTGGATACACATCAGCTCAGAAGAGCAACCCTGACTCTTAGCATAATCCTTTCTCTAACCATGACGATGTGCTCCATTGTACAAGATTAGACAGGCACAGAGAGGTGATTTTCCAAAGTGCAGAAACATTTTCAATATGAATTAAGCGTCAGACACTTCACCAGTATATTTTACAGAAAACACATTCAGCCATTCATTGACTAAAATTGGCGCCCTGCAAAAGGGGTCGGTTGAAATGATGGAGTCTGTCTGACGCAGGTTTGTAGGACGCAAAGGAAATGTAGATACGTGATAAAAGACCTGCAGAACAAGATGCCCACACACTTTTTCCCCCACCCACTGACACCTACGCTTTCTGTCAAGTACCTGTTCAACAACACATGCCATCAGGTACATACAGACACTCAAGTTTAAGTACGAACATACAAGTAACACACAGATATTATCATTATACACACTACACACACATGCAGAAATATAGGTTTAAAATTTAACCACTGAACAGTACAACCTAGATACAAAAATACTGTAAAAATTGCTGTTTACAGGAGTACAGACAGCATATAACTCCTGCCTCGTCCTGTGTCGTTAATAAGCTGTGCAACAAGATGATTATATTCATGTTTTTTTCACATTCAAATTGCGTTCAAAATTGTGCGGGAACATCAAGTAGTGAACTCAGCAGTGTGACTCTGGGGCTGAGTGTATTATGCCTAATTCATTTAAATTGCATATATACACTAAATCTTCTTCAACAATGCTCTTAGTTTCCCCATTTCACTTTTCTAGGGATTTCTGAAATTTTTAGGATGCATTTTTAGAGAATACAGTCAAGAATGGACATCAGATCTGAGAAATTAAACCAAAATACAAGAACATACTGTAATTTAAGAGTACAGTATGTTTTTGTAAACTTTACTGTAAAATACTGTGAAACTGTGGTGAGGTCTTACCTAAAACGAATAGCATTTCGAAGGGGCGTGTCTCCATAGCGATCTTTGGCATAGACAGTGGCTCCTTGGCCCAAAAGATACTGCACAAGTTTCAGATGACCCTCGCACGCCGCAACATGGAGAGGAGTTCGCCCATCATAATCTGCCATACTTAGGTTACTGCCCTGCAGAATAAGGCAGTCAATGAGTGCGGAAAATAATCAGCTTATGTTTATTATGTTATTATGTTAGCTCATGTTATTCAATTATGGAGTATTTTAAGACACACTGTGAGAAAAATCAATGGCAAGAATGTTACCGCTGACAACACATCATCACAACTCTAAGGAGTTAATGGGTCCAGACTATAATTCCTGACTCTTAAAGCTACACACTACAGAGCAGATCCTAGTAGTTAATGAACAATACATCTCAATAGAAACAAATATAAAACAATCCTAGATTTTAAGGAAATTTTAATTTGCAGTGGATGTAGTGGAAACCTTGCAGGACAAACTGAAAAACAATCAGACGTTTTAGCTTAAGACTGAGGGAAAAATTATAGCTCACTGGTCTAATAGCCTTGATCTCCCACAGCCAAAATCTATTGCTAAAGTGCAGCTCTATGGAGGGCAAGGTTATCAGTAACAGGTCTTTACAAACACAGGCTAGATGCCATCTCATCAGTGCACAAGAGGGCTTATCTGAACATGACCTCTCACTCTAACACAAGAGGAAATCATGTTTAGTTTCCTTCATTCTGTTCAACTAATGGCAGCATGATAGTCATGTTTTCATTGAGAGATAACGCAGCTGGTTCAGACGTAACCTATTGACGTAAACTGGCTTGCAAAAAATATTCAAAGGTCAGCCACTGTCTGTTTTAGCTGAAAGCTTGAAATTACACTATTTTGGTTACCAGCCTACAAACAGTGATTACAGTGTTTGTTCAAATTATATTGAGCTGAATCCTGCTTTACAAATCTAGACCAGATAAAAGCCACAATCACTTACAGGTTTCAAAAGCTCTTAACTTGAGGGTAAATGCACTTTCTGACCCAGGAGATACTTAAACTTCACTTTAGGGGTGTGTCTCTGAACTGATGAACTAAAACAGGTCTGAAAACTTGTCTGAAAACAGGTCTCGGGACTTTAATTTGAGATAGGAGAATGCTTAGAGGAAATGGTGGCAGGGCAGAGCCATTCCAGGCTAAATGGTAAAGTGAATGAAAGGGCATGAGAGGGCTCATGTTTTATCAGATATGCTTGATAGAGGCAACTCCAAAGCAGCCTTAAAATGCTGAGACCTGGATCTCTTTGGTACATGTATACTCCAGGACAAAGAGCCTGGAGTAAAACCTTACCATCTCCCTGATTGCCTCCAGGGCCTCAGTATCACCAATCTTAGCTGCAGCACAGGCCAGTGTGGGTGTCAAAGCATCACGGATGGCTTCCAGCTCCTGCAGACACCAATAGTTATAGCAATCACAACTTGAACAGTCCATTATCAGTGCAAACTCTAGCAGTAAATGGAGAAACTGAGTATTGTCTAACAATACAGCACACTGTCAAAGTATTGTCACTTTTCAAAGCATGTTCAGGGGTCTCACCTCTTTGCAGCTAATACTGAGGGATTTAGCGATGACCTGAATGAAGCGACTGTCACTGAGAGTCAGCTTGGCCCCCTCCAGGTCAGCAATCATCTCACCACGCAGGTTATGGCTCAACATCTGAAGGCCCAAATCAACTTATGTTGCAGTTATATGTAATCACACACACACATTTTTCTGAAATTGCGTATCCATCTAAGTCATGGGGAGGTGCAGGAGCCTATCCCAGCAGTCATTGGGCAGAAGGCAGAATATACCCTGGACAGGTTGCCAGTCCATTACAGGGCTTTATGTAATCTATGTCACAAAATATAATAAAGATGATGTCTTCAATCCAACCCACGATTATCCTCTCATAGTCCGCATTTCAGCCATATTTTAGATTTCAACACCCCTGAGCCAGTTCATTAATGGCAGCAGAATGCAGAACCGTAATTAACTGGTGTCAGGTTAAGGAAGTGCAAAAGGCTTTAACTCAACATATATATGTATAGATGATTCTCTTATTTGCCAGTAAAGAAATAAA
Organism: Pygocentrus nattereri; assembly: GCF_015220715.1. Lineage (NCBI taxonomy): Eukaryota > Metazoa > Chordata > Actinopteri > Characiformes > Serrasalmidae > Pygocentrus > Pygocentrus nattereri. Next base: position 27,041,815 of record NC_051220.1, read on the forward strand.
AGACTTTATACTTTACCTTCTTCTTCTCTTGTGTAGTAAGGTCTTTCCTGGCCAGCACATAAGAAAGTTTAGACAGTGCAGCTTCTGGAGTCATATCACACCCAGCTACCAGTCCAGCGTCACTCAGAGCCTGAGAAAGAGAACAGTGAAATTATACTTTGATACAAACAAACATATCAATATAGCATAGTGCACAAAACTGGCATATAAATCAGATAGACAGCCATTTATAAACACACCTTGCCAGTGGCATATGATGTGGTGACAGAGCCCCTAAGGCACTGGGTGCAGTTGACCATGATGACTCCTCTTTCTGTGGCTTTTCGAAACTCTTCCAGCAGGTCTGCACGGTTATCAGGAGCATTGCCACTGCCATAAGTCTCCAACACAATCCCTTCCATGGGTGGCTGCAGGAAGGCCCTGACCTGGTCAGACAAAAAAAACTATTTAGCAATCGCTGCACTATATTTATACTCTTGTTGATATAAAATCAAACAGAACTATTAAAAAGAACAATTCACTACAATTTCAACTATCCTTGGATTAGATTTTAAATCCCTCATTACACTGATATAGTTAGACGATCCCTTGAGGTGTCACATGATTCAAGTGATGTTAACAGCACTGTTATCAGCACTTCTTACCAGCAAACATGCAATGCAATGAATGAAGCAATGAATGCTGTGAGCTCAGTGTTTTAATTTTGCCCTATGCTGTAAAGTGTCCCTCTGGGAAGCAGAGCCTATCACACCACCACATTGCCTAACTTGAGGGCCTGTTTAGCCCAATAGTCCCAGAGAGAGAATTAACGGTGCTGGAGATTAAATTAAATTCGCATCAACCCCCCACTCCACAGCAGCACATCTGGAACCTCTCCCAAACACCTGAACAGCCAAGGACAGCTACCACAGAAACATAAACATTTTCTACCTAGGAGCTATATACTACAGTAAAGATGATTCTCTCACAGCATTTCAGATTAAAATAATCTTTTCAGTTTTACACTGTCATAAAAAACCAACCCCAAAAAAGCAACTACTGCACACACCACGTTACTGTTTGAACAAAACCTTGTATGTCCAAAAAAAGTAGCTGTACAGGAGAAGTAAAAAGTGTTAACTTTAATGCTACAAGATTTTATTGTAAGTAATTTTGAACCATTTGTATTTGTCCATCTTAAAATTTCAGCACAATGTAAACACCGACTGGTATTTTCAAATTAAGGCCAAAAATTAAAAAATAAGAAATGAAGATTTTGCTCCAACTACAATGGTATGATTACATAAGAAAGACTCATATCTGAAAAGGCAACCTCAGAGGAGAAGCAAAAAATGTTCTTATTTAAATTCATAATAATGTAATAAGAGTTCATTTCAAGCTATTCTGGACTTGTTTCTATTTGTCCTTTAAGGAATACTCTCACAATGTAAAGGGTATCTGGTGTTTTTTTTTAAAGTTTCAAAAAATTGAAGGTACTTGGTTTTGATGATACAGTGGTGATATTTAAACACAAAGTATAAAACACAATCAATGAAAAGCATTTGTAAGACAAAAGAACTTCCCTGCCTGTGTGCTTAATCTGGCTTTGGTGTGATTAATATATTTTTATCATTTATGCAATACTGATTCAACTGAAATATTCTCATGTCTGAAAAAAACTGTTCCTGAACTAATGCACATTCATTTTCATAATAGACACAACAACATACAATTCCTCTCCAAATAAAACGATTACCATCTAACTGAACATGAGGAGGAATAGAATAAAATCTACACCGTATGTGAGGGACGTGTCATAAAAAAGCTCTGAGGTCATAAAAGCAGATAAAAAAAGCTATCGAGCCGTAGCGTAGTGAAAGAACCAGACTGTGGTAGTAAATATCTGCTCCTTCCCCCACTCTGCTCTTGAAGAGAGCTAGAGTTAGAGTGTAAGTGCCAACTCCTCACTGCTTTGTGAAGAATTAGACATGCTCCATAACTCTGTCTCATTACTTAGCTACCAGCGCTGGTCATAGGCAAGTGGATCTGTCATACTGCAAACCTGGGGTGCAGACATTTACACAAAGGAATAATATATTTTACAATGAAATTAGAGAGAAATTATGCAGATATGTTTCAGCTGCTTCATTTCACCTGCAATGCACTACACAAAAGCATCTAACATGATGAACAGGGCTGACACAAAGTATGTGAACACTCAAATAGTTGTTTGTTATGTTGGTAGTCAGTTCATTATTTATTTATTCGGAAGCTTCTAGACCCCACCAAATTTCTAGAACACTCTTTTTGAGATTTTCAGAGTTACAGGCTGTTTACTATTATTACAAGATAAGACTGGCTGTAAATCTGGAATAAACTTTGAAATGATTTGCAGAGTCACAATGCTGAACAAGATTTTTGTTCACTAATTAAAGTTATTTCTCTCGCAAAGGAGAGGACCATTAAGTTACCAACAGAATATGAACTTGACTATTCATTCAGTAAACCAGCTAAACTGACCGTGAAGACAAGTCGCTAAGCAAAGATTTTAAAAGATTTACTTTGTGAGCTTCTGCGTCGTTGCTATGTAGATAAGCAAAAATGCATCCAAACTCATCTGCCTCTGATATTACAGCACAGTTTACAGTTTTAAGGCTACTACTGAGAACGAGTATCTGAGTACTTGTTCAGACAGACCAAAGAGCTCTCAAATACTGTGCTGGCCAGTCGCGACGATAAAAGGAAGGACATAACCACAGAAACAACAAGGTTCTCAGGGGTCCATCAGCACACTAAAACTCAACATCATCATTTAAACAACGTCTTACTGTCTCAGATGTGATTCCTGGAAACAGTCGAAGGAGGCCTACATTACGGTTCATCTGAGTGTTGACCCTGAACTTTGCTGTTGTGTTGGCCCTCCACACCGTGTCCCAATTTACTGAAAAGAAGGAGAATAGAAAAAACATATGGAGTTTGTAATGTAGCACGAAAGGAAAGCCAGCAAAAACTTTTTGTGTAGTTTAGTGAGAAGTTTTGGTGATGAAGTTCATTTATTGAACCAGAACTAACTTTTGATGTCCACTTCAGCATTTGCTAAGGGAGCCAGGTTGGGGGAGTTAAAAGCATTGAAACTTCCTGCATCCACTTTAGTGACACGGTTTCCTCTGTACAACTTGTGATGGAAGTAGAGACACACCTGTGTGGAAAGAAATTTTAAAAAGCATTTTAATTTCCCTTTCATCAACTCAAACTAATTTCACTTTTCTGTCCTGTCAGTTTGGACCAGAAGACATTTCTTCCTGAGTGGGACAGGATAATTCTTTTGCATCAGCTTCAGCAGAGCATGGCTTTGGAGTGAGTTCATTGCAACACTTTACATCAGCCAGTAAACTAAACAGACTAGTTGAGCCAGTGCCATGGGGGTGGTTGCGACTAAGAGTAAACCACTCTTTTTCAACAAAAGAGACGGCAGACTGACAAGTAAAATAAGCAAAGGTCAAATCAACTGCTGTGACTTTTGATTAGTTCTTTAGTCTATTTGTAAACACACACAAACACACACCACTGGAATTTTTATTGGTATCTATGTTATTTAATAAAGACGGAAAGCCACATGTGTTTTTTAATTTTACTGGCTAAATATGAGTGAGTCAGATAGTTTGGGGTTAGTTCTGTCTGTATCAGTACTGAAGAGTTACAAAGAAGCAGCCTTCTGACAACATAGTCTTGCCTAGCTTATACTGCATTTGAATGGAGAGACTTGATCTGCAAGAGGCTGATTCAATACTCAGAAATGGAGGAGGCCTCACTCACCTCTGGGATGACAAACTGCCCTGCGATCAACAGCGCCCCTAACAGGTTGTCTCTCCCGTCATTTCTCATTTCATAGATAGGTACCTGCCAGACACAATGAAGTCAACAAGAGAACATACATTTAAAAAAAAAAAAAAAAAAGTTACCTACAAAGTTTATTATAACATTTCTGCGATCAGAAAAACACTTAAAATTCTTCTCACCTGTTTGTAGTGAAATAGTTTAATGCAATATTTAGTAAACACAGCCAACCTTTTATCATTCACTCTCAATCCATACATATTAAATTTGGAAAATCAGCTGCAAAAACAGCTTGGTTTGAATTCTGTTTTGTGAAGTTACATAAACCAACACATTTATACATATCCTGTTTACACTGCAATAAACTAGTAAATTGTGTGAAATAAATATCTAAGATATTTAACATAAAATATCAATATGTAATCGATATATATTAATAATAAAAATATTGTCCATACACAAACGGTATCTCACTAAACATATATGTGATGAGATGGAATAAAATTTAAATGAAAGTTGACTTGTTAAGCCTAAATCTTAACAGTTTAGCTGCGTCTATTCACACTGAAGTACATACTACTAATAATAAAGATTAACTTAAACAGAACTTTTCTTTTTTTTTTTACAACATGTCAAATTGATTTACATAACAAGATAAGTAAAAACATTAGAAAGACAACCTGTCAATTTGTAAACAAAGTAACAATGCAATAAGAAGCAATAAGAGAACATGAACCAATACTACAGGCATTACCTAACCTAAACAAATATGCATTTAATATGGAGTTGAAAATACATATCAAGCTTGCATTGCCAATATTCTCTGGAAAGCTATTCCACAGTTTAGCAGCCACAATAAAGTGTTGTTGCTTTTTTAACACAGCAAGATACAGGATAGCTGGAGGGCCACAGGATAGGAAAGGTCATTTACATATAATTAAAAGTACAGCAACCAAAAAGGTCTGTTCACTTTGGTTTCTAAATCCAATATCTATATAACTTACATATTAGACTCACAGTAGGTACTGAATTGTATACAGTAGTTAGTACATAAGTGTACAGTTCAAGGGCTTAACAAACTGATAAAACTGCGTGTGTGTGTGTGTGCGTGCATGTGTGTGTGTATATATATATAATATCAAGCCATTAGTACAAATTCAGTCTTTTTTCAATCTGAGCCTTGTGAAATGTTCTGCTTTTGCCATGAATAATCAATTTGGCAAACAAAACAGTGTTTCAGTTAGCTTAGGAAATGGATTGCAGTTGGAGAGATAGAGATTGAGGGCAGGGTGAAGGCCAGCAGGCATACCTGAGAGCCAGTGAGGATGACAGGCTTGCCAAGGTGCTCACACATGAAGGACAGTGCTGAGGCTGTGTAGGCCATGGTGTCTGTACCGTGCAGGATGACAAAGCCGTCATATTTCTCATAGTGTTTCTGTGAGCAAGACAGAGCACAAAACAGTTGCTCACCAACTGGGACAGCAGCAGAATGAATAACAGATTTTAATGCATATCAAAACGTCATAGATGCTGTGCCACTATGTTGAATAACAAAGTACCTCAATGTCTTTCCCTATAGCGGCCCAGTCATCTGTTGTCATGTTGCAGGAGTCCAGCAGGGGACAATATTCTATAACAGTATACACTATCCTTTTGTTCTGTTTTGACAGTCTGTATTAAAAGAGCAGGAAAACACTAAATGAGCCCATCGTGAGATAAAAAACAAATTCAAATCCACAACACACATGACATAACAAGCTGAAAAATACACAACACATTAAACCAGTGCAGACTGTGAGAGCAGACCTAAACAAGCTCAGTTAAGTCAGTGTGCCAATTAAAACATCTAAACTAGCAAAAGCACTGATAGAGGTTCTTAAATCCTTCCCTTTGTTCTTTTAAGCGGTTCTTTAATACAACCATGAAAGTTGGACAGAATTCAGGTTTTCTGGGTTACAGGAAGGAAGCGATATAAAGGGCTATAGGGTGAGGGCTGAGGGCAGACCCTGGAAGGGAAGCGAAACAAAGTCGATTTCAGAGGCCTTTTGCTTAATCAGCAGGGTGCCTCAAAATGCTTCAAGGATAAGGAGCAAGAATACAGTCTATAGGAGGGGAAATTGTGTAAGCTTGTGAGTGTGTGTGTGTGTGTGTGTGTGTGTGTGTGTGTGTGTGTGTGTGTGTGTGTGTGTGTGTGTGTGTGTGTGGTGTAGTAGGGAGAGTGGGGCACTGTCTAACACTGAGTAAAATGTAACACAGATATTTTATGTTGTTAACAGTAAGCAGGACAAGCTTCCGGTCACCTGGTAGTATTGCCATAGTAACGTCAACTGTTCATTTTTTACAGCAAACAGACAGATAAGAGTGTACAAGTCACACAATTCACTCTATATTATTATAATCATAACCAACTCATTGTGAGAGCCACCCATAAAAAACTACAGCCTCCACACGGCGGGGTTACTTTTAACGCACCTACCTAAAAAAGAGAGAAATATATATTTTGTTGCATTGCATTGCTGCTGTTAAATCAAAACCTCGTATCTCCATTTTTGACATTTTTCAGTATTTGAAACCATTTGAAAATACATACCGTCCTGTTGAAGAGAAGACTTATGCTTGTGGGGGTTTACAGTGCTGAAAGGAGTGCTGGGGGGCATCTCGCACCTAAACACAGAGTGTGCTCATCTTAGCACGACCCTCTTGTCCTAATTAAAAGGGGGCAGTGCACCCTAAACCCCACATCCATATTAATACGGCCTGTAACTGCTGTTGGATTGGACGTGGCATGTTCCAGTGCACAGATGAAGTAAAGGAGGAGCGAGGCTGCTTACAGCTCAAAGAAAAGACTGCCTTAATCTCTCCTTTTGAAATGCACCCCTCACCCCAAAAAAACCCGCCATCCAATATAGACATGGAGAGGAGCACGGCTCAAGCCTTGTTCAGTATTTCAATAGAACAGCGGGGGAGGGAGGGAGGGAGTGATACATACACAAACACACACACACACACACACACACACACACACAAACACACATCCATCCTAGCTTCTCCAACAACTCTCTGATGAGCTAGGCCTCAGCTAGTGCTCTAATTAGCCTCCAGTCACAAGAGCAGCCTCTAACATATGTTGTTGATGTTCTTAAAGGATGGGTGCCTCAGGAAAAAGACAATATATTCAAATCGCCAATTATTCATTTATCTAACAATGTTGGTATGGGTGCTACAGGGAGGGGGAGGAATTAGCATATTCCTAGCTGAGAGGGAGATGAAATGTGTGCAAGAGTAAGAGAGAGATGGACCGGGAGAAAGACAGAGAACAAAAACTAATATATTGGCAGGTGAAGTCATCTTGAATTTAGTTGATATATCTAATATCTAATATTTTAAATAATGGTATCCATTGAAATCATCATATTCTGTTGGAAGATAATATTGTTTGCTTCAAGTATTGATTCTTGAAACAAGCAAAATAATCTCCGCCAACACAATAGATACATTTTACCAGATAAAATGACCTGAAACAAGAATGAGAGAAAAAGAGAAAAAGCAAAAAATCATGTACTTTTCTTGTATTTTGTTCAGTGTCAGTAAATCAAGTCTATTGTTTGTCTATTCGTATGCATATTTATATTCGCTCACTTTCACTGCTTGCAAAAGAACACTGCAAATGCTGAAACAGTAACGAATTCTGCATTACATTTTTATTCTTTACAGCATACAAAAGCTCAACAAAAATCTCCCTATGAGGGATATCGCTTAAGCCCGACAACTTCACAATGCACGAAAAGTCAGGGACAGAGTTACAGACTAGTAATTAGGGTTGAAATCCAAACGCATTCAAATCCAGACTGACATTTTAAAGAAGAGACAATGGTTATCAAATGACTATAAGCAGAACAAAGCCATTAAGCAAAGCGTCTTGCCTAAAATTGTGGCAAGGGTGAATAGCCAAAGCCCTTTCCCTCAGCCCTTCTCCATGCGTATTCTAATTCATTTGCACTGACCAGTAGGACCACCAGGCCAATTAATCTTGTGGTCAAAACTACTGATTTCTAGCCACAATTACAGAAACATGTTTATTTTGTATAAGATCCATATGTCCTTTTGTTTAACATTATAATGGTTATGCCAGGGAATGCCGTGAATCAATCCTCATTGTCACAATATAAGCCAGACAGTTCCACTAACTCACCTCCATCTTCCTCAGCCTTTGATCAGTCAGCCCTCCAGATTTGTTATTGGAATCACTAAAGATCGTTACGCTATGAAAACTGCAGCCGTGCTTCTGAATATAGTCCTTTCTAAAGTGATAATTGTGTTAAGGAATAAACTTCTGTCTGGCTGTCATGGAAAGTGACAATATTCACACAAATTTTGTTCTTCCACTTGACATTTAACTTTCTAATTCTTAAATTTTCAGAGTTATCATTGTTATCCAAGTCTTTTTTATAGTCAGCACTACCACAAACAGTAAAGCCATATTTTAATAAACCAGCCATCATGGCAGGTTATGAAGAAATGTTTACAAGTTTTAGAAGGACATTGTCACCTGCAGTCATGTTAGCTGTTATTGTAATAGTTAGCGAATTCTGGGAAAAATAGTGTCTGATGAAATAGGGAAAAAAAGAAAGGAATTTGGTTCAATCCTGTAACAAATCTAGCCTGTAAAAGTAATGATTGTAATGCATTGTATGATGTGTGCATTCCTTCTTTGCTGGGGTCATAGAGTGTTTGAGTAATTTTAGCATTATTGCCTACTTTTACATGCTCATCTTAAGTGGAATGCTTAATTTAAAAATCGCTTATTTTAAACAGCAGCCAATGCTCAATGTTTTAATATTGGTATTGGCAAAAAAAAGCAAAAATGGTCTTGTATCATCTCTACTTTAGATCAACATGTCATTAAAATCATGAAAAACGTGCATTCAACACGATCCAAATATTCAAATATATTTGACTGACTTCATCAGTCCTACCTAAATGGTGGTGTGACTTGATATATTACTGCCACATGCAGTAACTACCACACTGTAGCACTGCCAACTGGACTGCAATGGTTTATGTCAACAACACTCATCAGAAAAAATGGGAATACAGCTGACAATAATATCATGTAGCCCCTGTGAGTTTTTGTGTGCTAGCCTACAGAAGCCCGACCTCCATGTCTCTGCATGCTTAGAGACTAGCCATGCAGGGACATTCTCCTAGCTCTATCACTTCTAAAGCAGAGAGAAAGCTCTAAACTGGGTATCTGGCCCCCATCTGGTGGTCTGATACCAGACATGGCGCCAACCAACCCACCAAGGCTCCATGCAAACACACTCAAAGAGATCAAAAAAGAGGACTAATAGAGCTTAGACTCCAGCTCTGTTCTAGTGGCCAGTGAGCATGTCACCTTCAGCAGACCCCCTAATGCATACAACCCTGTGAAACATGCTGGGTCATTCTGAGGCTTAACTTGAACCACAGCTGTACACAAATTTCAGTGTAACGTCACTGAAGTGTAAGACTTAAAAATGAGTAAAGGAGCAGAATGCGTTCGCTTGGTGTAACACTGTGAGATATTTTACTTGAATTCTATTTTAGAATACAAGAAGAACACAACTGACTGATTAACCTTTAACTAACAAATACATAACTGTTTGCTCAATAATTACATTTTATAATTCAATTTTATTTCATTTCAAATAAATAAAAGTTCATATTTGAGAAGCTGGGATTAATAGTGAAGTTGAGGAACATCTTAATATTGTGGGGGCAACAGGCCGTGGAGGATGGTAACAGCATAAGAAATATCATTTTAAAACATTAAACTCTCAGTAGCCCATCATTGCCCATTCTAGTCATTTCATCACCATTTCAGTTCTCATATAATTATGAACAAGTTTCAGTCGATAGCCCCTTGGTCTTAGTTTTGATCAAAACTAGGCTAGTAATTTAAGTGTATGTTTAATACAGTGCCCTCTACAAATATTGGCATCCCTGGCTGTAGAAACATTCTTTATTTCTTATAGTTTTAAACTTTCATTCAAAATATTAACAGAAATCTAACCTTTATGAAGTATAATACTTGAAAGAAAACAATTAAAATCTTATCATGAAATATTTTTTCCAAATCTATGTGTGCTATAATTGCTGCCACCCCTAAAAACTTTTGAGTCAACTGAAGTATATTCCCAAGCACTGAAGTATATTAAATTTTATGTTTTACCGTTCACCTGAACGATCAGGAACTCTTAAATGATTTGCCATTAATTACTGTTTCACTGGGGTATATATATGAGGTGACATACAGGCCAAATTCCCTCTGTCATACATCACATGACAACAACCAAAGAATACAGCAATGATGTATGACAAACGTTACTGAGATGTACAACTCAGGAAATACCTAAAAGAAAATGGCTACACAGTTGAAAGCGCTCGTTTCCAACATCAGGACAGCGTTTAAAATAAGATTTGCTAGAAGTTATTGGAACTTTCAGTGGGACTGGGTTCTATGGCCAGATAAGACCAAAAAAGAGCTTTCTGGTACAAACACCAGAGGTGAGTTTGGTGTAGACACAAGGATAGCCACGCAGAAAAGTACCTCTTGTCTAATGTGAAGTATGATGGTGGGTCTGAGATGTTTTTCTTCCAAAAGTGCTGGACAACTTGTCCAGATACATGGCATCATAGACTCCATCAAGTACCAGCAGATATTAAATCCAAGCCTGACTGCCTCAGCCAGGAGGCTTAAACTGGGCTGTGGTTAGATCATACAGCAGGACAATGATCCACAGCACCCTTAAAAGTCAATACAAATATGGTATACTGTCCACAGAATCAAGGGGTTTCCATGGCCACCCCACAGAAAACCTGTGAGATGAGAAAAGGAGAGTCCACAAGTGTGAACCTTTTGGGGAGATCTAGAGAGATATGCAGGACTGACCTCAGATTTTTGCCACGTGTTCTCCAATCTCATTAAGCATTATAGGAGGAGACTCATAGTTGTCATCATTGCAAAAAAAGGCTTTATAAAGCAGTGAATAAAGCAATGGCAAAAAATTGTGGCACCCAGATTTGAGGACAAAATTTTTCTTTCATGATAAGATTTAGGTATTTTCTTTCAATCATTGTATTTTATAAAAGGTTAAAATCTTTTTAATATTTTATTGAATGATCAAAAATATCATCCATACTTTCCCTAACTGTCACATTAGTAAACAATTCAAAATCAGTATTGATTAGTTTGTTCTTAAAAGCTTTTATCTGCACTAGCATCATCTACAGTTTATGGGATGTAATAAAGTGTAATAGAATCACTGGTTTTTAAAGTATATAAACAACTACTGCTGACTTTAAAATTGTTCATTTTTAAACAGGCAATTGGATACAGAAATATTTTTATCAAATTAAAAATAATTTTCTTGCTTCATTGAATCAATTTTATAGAAATAATATATGTGAATTCTGGGTAGATTACAATAACTGATATATTTTGTGTGCATATCTGCTGCTGCCATCATAAAAACATTTATAAAATATAGAAATTGGGTCACCTCGATTCATATTACTGGGAAATTTGTTTCTTTTTTTTCTAAATAATTAGAAATGCAGTAAAATGAACAAAACACAGATATTTTAGCTCAGTAGCCCAGCAGCACTAAAACATTTTGCTTTTCTGGAAAACAATAAAGGCATCATTAAAATCACTTTACAATATCTGTAAAATTATCAAAACATCTTTCCAATGCCAATTTTTTTAAGCAAATAGCTGCTGATACCAACAAGATTCCTATATTATCATGCATCCCAATTGTTTTGGTTCAGTACTACTAAAACGTATAATCACTGAATATTTATGCCTGCATCCATCACTCCATCTAAACCCTTTACATAAGCACTGTGGTAAGCTGTTCATAACTTAACAAGACAGATGTTAAGCAAATTGAGCACATATATCTACACACATGCACACAAGCACATACACACTGCCAACTAGCAAGGGCAAACATTAGGCTACCAGTACTACAGGACCCGTGAGATAGTTCATCAGCATGGTGAGTTGGCTTCCTGTTAAAGCAACATACAGAGGTTCAGAATGAGTTACTGCACACAAACATGAGAAAACAGCGCTCTCTATTGGGCATATGGGACTGTTACACAATCCTAACATTTAGTACAGTCCACTCAAGCCTGAGATAAAACTAATCATAAATGTCACATCAAGTGTTTGCATTTCTGAAGACTAATCTACACACTACACACTGAAGTATTGTCCATTAAATGTGCATATGCACATGATTTAGGAAGGAAATAGTGTAAAGAGAATAGTATGTAAATATTGTTAATATTTAAAAATATACAACGGACAGCTCAGTCCATACAGTCCATATATGGAAATTAAACTACAAAAACAGCCCAATTTGTTTTCACAATGTCAAAAAAGCAATTTGTTTACATAAATCTGCCCATTTAGCCTGCAGCAGTTTAGCGTCACCCATGCACAATGACGTTAAACAGAGTGTTTTAGTGTTTAGCAACACAAGGCAGCCAATCAGAACAGCGGTTATTAACATATATCAGTCTTAAATGCACAATAACAAAAACAGCCCATTTAATTTAAGGGGTGAAGGCAGGTTGTAAAATAGCAAAGTAAATATGAAAACCACACAACCATCAAAAGTGGATCACAGGAAAAGGAAACTAAGATATGGGTCCTTTAAAATGTTTTCTACAGAGGAAATACAGACTGTGAAGCACAAAAACGTGTATATGCTTGTGGGCGTACTCACGGCAGTACTAGTGTGTTCTCTGGGTGCTCATAGTACTCATACAGCTTGGTCTGCTGGGCGTACTGCTCATCATGCAGAATGTGGAGTTTGCGCAGGGCTTTAACCAAGGCATTGGGCTCTGGACACAGCACTGTGGTGATACAGACAAACGAAAACAGTGCAAAAACATCACTCATGGTGAGTTAATTATAGACACTAATTACAGATCTCTGTCATCAAATTAAACACAACAGTGAAAACAGTGCAGTACACAAGTAACATGCAGCAGAAGTTATGTCCAGCGACAGTGTCCAGTGCATATGAATATTAATAAACTACGTAGGCACCACTCCCATGTGTTTGGCTTGTTATATTCCATTTCGTCAGGATAATATAGAGCACTTTTATCTGATGGACTCCAACTTGCACACTTTACACTCATCTATGCATCTTCAATGTGCCACCCCTAACAAAACATATAGAATAAAAACTATTTCATTTTCTAAATAAGTCAGGTAATCAGTTAATGAATGTCACGTTGACTAAATCAATGTCTTTTTCACAAACTGCCATTTAAATCAGTAACAGACAGTTTTCCACATGACTGCTGGTCCTTCAGCCCGCAGTGAGAAGTGTAGCAGCTGTGTATTAGTGTAAATTTAAACGGTCACTGGAGAGTCTAAATACGGACTGAGAGGTATAGAGGCTGGCAAACACAGCGTTTGTAGGAGCAGCATTTGCTCACAAACACAACCTTAGGACTTACACACTTTTTGTAGCTTACAAATGACATTCATATAAAATGTGTACAGAAACTCAGAACTTATAAAATTCAACAACTATAACAACTATAGTGATATAATAAGGTTTTTCATAAACAATACTGTGTATCTTAGGCAGCTATGAAATCATTTTTAAAAAGTATTTACAACTATTTATATTGGCAGTAGGTTTATTTTTACTACTAAATCCCATCAGAAGTGCTGACTGATTAGCTGAAGCTGGATTGCATGGTGACTGTAAACACTGGCTTTCCTTGAGAAGAGGTTTGAAAAGGGTTAAGCCAGCGTTCAGACACACAAAATCATGTCTTGTTTATTTGTGTTCATTCTAATGTTAATGCTGCTTTAACAAATAAATGTTTATTGTCAAGAAAAGCTGCTTTACATAGAATTTTCTTTACAGAGCCTGCACAGCATTGAACGAACTAAAGCTAAACTGACAGGGAATATTGACATTTATTAAAGGACCATGTAAATGGGTCAAGCTTAAAGGTTCGGTGACCTGATGCTCTTTTACTCCTGATCCTGGTGTTCTTGCCGCTTCTCGTGCAGTGATGTAACATCAGCAAACGTTCACTGCAGTATGAGCTACAACTCGGCCAACCTTGGTTATAGAAGTTAACATTTTGAGAAAAAGAATTCAACTAGTTGTCTCTGGCGGAGCTCAAAGGACTGTACGCAGTAACGTTCGACCGGTTTAAAATACATAAAATGTTTCTTTCTTGCATAATTTTCTAAATGAAAACTGGACACTGTCCAGGGCTGCCACATGTTCACACAGCTATCCAGGGCTAAGTAGCTCTCAGCTAACCTAGCGATTCCTCTGCAGTTCAGCCGGCTCGTATGGAGTCAAATTAGGGTCTTTAATGGTGACGAGAAAAAAAATATATCGCAAATATAAGATTAGCATTTTGCATTTTACGTTCCTATTTTGTTTTTGCAATACTTTCTCCCTTTTGCGTTTCTTTCTTTTGTTTGCGTTTCACATTTTATGTTGCTGCTTTTTTTTTGCAATACTTTCTCCCTTTGGCGTTTCTTTCTTTTCTTTGCCCGTCTCGCGTTTTACGTTCCTCATTTTTTTTTTTGCGCTTCTCTCTTTTCTTTGCTCTGGTTTTACCCTGTGTGGGGGCGGGGAAAGAGGCGTGGCCAAGAGCGAAAGGCGTGCCGTGAACGTCCGCGTCATCAGTTGGAGCCACCGTCACACAGCGCGGCAATTCGGTTTACTGGTATCATGGCAGACGGTCGCCCAGCTGGACCACAGCTATATACACTGATATATATATATACAGGTATATACAAGCTGAGGGAACTAATGAGGACAAGTTGTAAGCCTTCTGTGCCGAACCATGTCTAGGTAGAAAGTGGTAAATCTGCACGTTCTGGTGTCTCCTTCTGCATCACACACACACACACTTGAACACAGTAAAGGCTTCATGACCATCTAATTAGTTCGGGTGCTGACAAAACACCAACATGTGCAAGACAGGAGTACTCCAGGACCAGGATTGGGAACCACTGGCCTGATTCAGTAGACCAGTAGTTTTCAGCTCCAATCCTGATGACCTACTGCCAAGTGTGTGTGTGTGTGTGTGTGTGTGTGTGTGTGTGTGTGTGTGTGTGATGCAAAAGGAGACACCAGAACGTGCAGATTTACCACTTTCTACCTAGACATGGTTCGGCACAGAAGGCTTACAACTTGTCCTCATTAGTTCCCTCAGCTTGTATATACCTGTATATATATATCAGTGTATATAGCTGTGGTCCAGCTGGGCGACCGTCTGCCATGATACCAGTAAACCGAATTGCCGCGCTGTGTGACGGTGGCTCCAACTGATGACGCGGAACGTTCACGGCACGCCTTTCGCTCTTGGCCACGCCTCTTTCCCCGCCCCCACACAGGGTAAAACCGGAGCAAAGAAAAGAGAGAAGCGCAAAAAAAAATGAGGAACGTAAAACGCGAGACGGGCAAAGAAAAGAAAGAAACGCAAAAGGGAGAAAGTATAGCAAAAAAAAGCAGCAACATAAAATGTGAAACGCAAAGAAAAGAAAGAAACGCAAAAGAGGGAAAGTATTGCAAAAACAAAATAGGAACGTAAAATGCAAAATGCTAATCTTATATTTGCGATATATATTTTTTTCTCGTCACCATTAAAGACCCTAATTTGACTCCATAGGCTCGACGCCTCTTCAGGCGAGGCTGAAGCTGGTTTCTTATTTGAATATTCCTGTTCCACCTTAAAAGGTGCAGCAGGTACACCGTAACGTACTGTAACAGTTACACTGTACACTGTAACTGTTGCACCATTTAAGGTGGAACAGGAAACTTCGAAGGAGAAGCTGACTTCAGCTTCGTCCTCTTTCTATATGTGGTGTTTAACGTTAGCACAGACCAATAAACCAACGGTCGTGTCGACCAATATGCCTCATGACTGGACATGAAAAGGCGCTGTGACACAGGTGAGGCGTTAAGCGTTACCGTTATTATGGTACATCATGCCGATGGTCCCACCGGTGTTTATGACCAGGACCCTCGCCTCAGCGCTGGGGCTCACATCCAAAGAGTCAACACTCTGGCTGCTCGATATGGCTTTTCTCCGACCCTGACCCATCCTACAGAGAGACGTCTGCGACTGAAAAACATCCGACTGATCAAGCTGGTTTAATGTGCTGTGAGAAAGCGCCCTCGCAAGGGACGTCATGTTGTCTGCTGAAGAAGAGAGCCCTGAGGTAGATCGCCTGCACTCCGCCATATCTGCCGCTGCAAACTGAAGGTCTTAAAGGGACAGTGCGGTTCGGCACAGTAAGCTGGAGCTTTAGCTCTATCACTCTGCGTCCAGCCGGGGTACAACAGCGCTGTCTTATGGAAACCTTTACATCAGGGGACTGGAGCCCGGAGTCCAGCAGAGTTTGGAGATTTACCCGCTCTAACACACCTACTAATCCTGCTGATCAACCGACTGACTGGTTATGTAACTATATGAATGAGGGTCTGAGCAAGAAAATCACCAAACTGTGCAGCAATCCGGACCTCCTGGACTAATCTGTTAAGAAACTACATTTGAAACCAGGACTGCAACAGGATAACTGTATAACAATTATTATTATAATTAAAAACGACATTATTATTGTTGTTGTGTTTAATAGACTTTTTGGCTTACCTGAAAATAAAAGTCCATGTCACCACATTGGATCCCAGACAGCCAACGACTCTGGCCCAGACGTGGCTGTTAGTCGTTCTCACTCGGCTCACAGTCGCAGTCAGTAAGCGGGGACGGCGTTGGCGCTAATAGAGGTCTGTTTCACGCTGTCTAACCACTGTGATGTCACAGTTGTTGTGACGGCTCACAGTGGGCAAACGACCGCGCTACGGAGGTACAGTAGAGTGTTTAAAAGGCTTTCATTCACAGACATGTAATACAGACATATAATAGAGCAGACTGAGCTATAATATCTAAAATGTTATCTACTTTAGTATATGTTTAGTGTAGTATAGTGAACTGGTTCACTAACTAAAGTCTGTTTTACAGGTTCACTTTTCACTGTCTTACATTGCTTTCAGTTTTAATAAATCCTTGGAAATAAGCTTACATGAGTGTGAACTTAGTAATGTACAGAAAAAAAAACTGCATTTGTAGCATCAAAGAAAGCATGAATGTATCAAACTTTGATTGATCCTTAATCATCCTTGGTTTATTATCTGTGCAAATGTCATATCTATAAATGTAAATAAACAAAAACTAAACCAAATGTTATACACTTCAAAATAAAGTCATGATATACGTGCGCTTCAGACCTGAAATACCCCTAATCCAATACATAAATTATTAAATGTAGATTACTGAAACAATTGAGTTCAGTTTTCTGACTTTTGAAACGTGCATTATTAATGTTTATCTCAATTTGGAGAACTTTATCATAATTTAATTGAACTTTTTTGAACTTCTTTAAACTGTATTTAAGGCTAATATACAGTTTTGTGCTGAGATACAAAAAGCATTCAACTGACTGGCGGAATGTTTGACCAATTAAAACACGGCAGAGGAGGAGCTGAGCGGTCTGACCCCGCCCCCGGGAGGTGCAACAGCGCGCGCTTTCTCCAAGCGTTCGATTTGACTGTTTAAACAAATGCGACCGTTACCCACTGCTCACGGCGTTAGCTGTTTCACGGTTTGAAGGTTTATCAATCGCGTTTATACGGAAATCTCTTCAAAGTGTCTCGCTTACTTTATTTTCTGAGATTATTTTGTTGTGTGCCTGCCGACTTCGGAGACTTCAGCTCTGAAGACGGAAGACTCCGCAAGTGGAATGAGGACCGCTACACCGGTACCCTAAAACCCTGCATTTAAAAGTTAAGGAGTAAGTATCTTAACCAGTTAGTTTGAGCTGAGCTCTGCACACATATTCAGCTGTATCTCCGGTCAGTCTGAGAGTAAAATAACTAGCGTTGGCGTTACCTAGATAGTTAGTTAAGCTAAAATTAGCTTATTTGTCTGCTGAGGCCCTGCACTCCAGCGCCATTGCCGTCTGATTTCTGCAATACTGAGAGGAGATGTTAGTGTTGAGAGGAGAAGTCTTTAAATCAAATCACTAGAGCCCCTATTTTTGCAGGTAATCACTGGGTCACTAGTCATTTATGTCAAAGGTTCAGGGAACGTTAGAAAAATGAAAGAGTGGTTAGCCTAAATGTAAGAAAAGGCTAAATCCTTGTCCAGTTCAAACTAGGGTGTATCAGTATCACAGGGTAAATAGGTTACATCCACACGAGTTATTTTCCAAAACTTTGAGGAAGATGTTACTTTGGAAATATTCTCCTATATTAATCTATCTATCTATATTAATCAATGGAGGCCTGGATTTGGAGTCACACACAAAATTAAAGTGGAAAAACACACTACAGGCTGATCCAACTTTGATGTAATGTCCTTAAAACAAGTCAAAATGAGGCTCAGTATTGTGTGTGGCCTCCACGTGCCTGTATGACCTCCCGACAACGCCTGGGCATGCTCCTGATGAGGTGGCAGATGGTCTCCTGAGGGATCTCCTCCCAGACCTGGACTAAAGCATTTGCCAACTCCTGGACAGTCTGTGGTGCAACGTGGCGTTGGTGGATGGAGTGAGACAAGATGTACCACATGTGCTCAATCGGATTCAGGTCTGGGGAACGGGCGGGCCAGTCCATAGCTTCAATGCCTTCATCTTGCAGGAACTGCTGACACACTCCAGCCACATGAGGTCTAGCATTGTCCTGCATTAGGAGGAACCCAGGGCCAACCGCACCAGCATATGGTCTCACAAGGGGTCTGAGGATCTCATCTCAGTACCTAATGGCAGTCAGGCTACCTCTGGCGAGCACATGGAGGGCTGTGCGTCCCTCCAAAGAAATGCCACCCCACACCATTACTGACCCACTGCCAAACCAGTCATGCTGAAGGATGTTGCAGGTAGCAGATCGCTCTCCACGGCGTCTCCAGACTCTGTCACGTCTGTCACATGTGCTCAGTGTGAACCTGCTTTCATCTGTGAAGAGCACAGGGCGCCAGTGGCGAATTTGCCAGTCCTAGTGTTCTCTGGCAAATGCCAAGCGTCCTGCACGGTGTTGGGCTGTGAGCACAACCCCCACCTGTGGATGTCGGGCCCTCATACCATCCTCATGGAGTAGGTTTCTAACCGTTTGTGCAGACACATGCACATTTGTGGCCTGCTGGAGGTCATTTTGTGGGGCTCTGGCAGTGCTCCTCCTGTTCCTCCTTGCACAAAGGCGGAGGTAGCGGTACTGCTGCTGGGTTGTTGCCTTCCTACAGCCTCCTCCACGTCTCCTGGTGTACTGGCCCGTCTCCTGGTAGCGCCTCCAGCCTCTGGACACTACGCTGACAGACACAGCAAACCTTCTTGCCACAGCTCGCATTGATGTGCCATCCTGGATGAGCTGCACTACCTCAGCCACTTGTGTTGGTTGTAGAGTCTGTCTCATGCTACCACGAGTGTGAAAGCACCACCAACATTCAAAAGTGACCAAATCATCAGCCAGAAAGCAGAAAGGTACAGAGAAGTGGTCTGTGGTCCCCACCTGCAGAACCACTCCTTTATTGAGTGTGTCTTGCTAATTGCCAATAATTTCCACCTGTTGTCTGTTCCATTTGCACAACAGGATGTGAAATTGATTGTCAATCAGTGTTGCTTCCTAAATGGACAGTTTGATTTCACAGAAGTTTGATTTACTTGGAGTTATATTAGTGTTGTTTAAGTGTTCCCTTTATTTTTATGAGCAGTGTATATTAGATTGCATTTAACATGTTAGTCTGATGAGTGTGTGAGTGACTGTCTGTGTCTGTGTGTCTGCCCTGCGATGGACTGGCGACCTGTCCAGGGTGTATCCTGCCTTCCGCCCGAAGACTGCTGGGATAGGCTCCAGCTCCCCCCCGCGACCCTGACGGAGAAGCGGCTTAGAAAATGGATGGATGGATGGATGGATGTTAGTCTGATGTCCTTTAATTTGGTTTTTGAGGCCCAATCCCATTTCTTATTTTTACCCCTACCCTTTGTTTTCTGAAACTGAGTTATAAGGGGTAGTGGTTGAAATCTTCCCCCTATGAAATGGGACAACCCTTCAAGAACCAGAAACGTCATCAGTTGTCGTCAGTGACTTTTATGTAAACAGATGAGACAAAGTTTTCCGGCCATTTCCAATGTGCCACCTCCAGCTGTGGTGACCTCACTTGTGTGTCACATGACAGGACAGGTGAATCATATTTAAAATAGCCTGGAAAAATAATCAGGAAGTGTTTTCCTGCTTTGTCTCCATACTATAGCAATAATGGTATATCACACTGACATTTGCCATTTATCCAAAGGAGACTGAAAAGAATGGGTGCTCGCGATTCATTCACAACTTAAGTTTTACGCATCAATCACTGCATAAAAAAGAGCACAAACAAAAAACTACATCACTTCATTAACAGCTACTAGTGCTGCTCTGTAGGCGACCCTGCCAGTCTGCAGTGACAGCAGAGGAGGGGAAAATGTAGCCCCTCACTGCTTACATACATTTAGGGCATCATATGCCTTCAAAGAGGGGGATGACAATTATTTATTATCGCCACCAAGAATTCTTCTGTGAAATGTTGCAGAACCTAGCTTTCTAATTGCCAGCTTCATGATCGAATTTTCCCGTTCCACCTTAAATGGTGCAGCAACCTCGGGTACCAGAACGTAACTGCTGCACTATTTAATGTAGAACAGGAAATTTCACTAGGTAGCGATCGAGACATCAGCGTATTACTAGCGATTTTTATGCGTGTTATGAAGGATATGACCATAAAATGACTATTACAATGGTTCTTACAATACAGCAGGTTTTTAACAGAGAAATACTTAGATTTATGTTTCTCTTTGGCCGCTTGTGCAGCCATCTTGCCGATGATTCGCATAGCATTCTGGGAATTTTCTCATAACACTCTGTTTGTAGTGTGCCTCTGAAAAATCTCTGTTTGAAGGGCCGAATAGCCCTAACACTTCACCATACCTCTCCATCTCAACAACAATCGGGACAACCCTACCCCTACACGTGAGCGCACCAAACGGAGGGGTAGGGCTAAGTGTTAGGGGCAAGGAGTGAAATGGGATTGGGCCTATTAAGAGTGGCTGAACATGGAAGAGTTCCAATTTCGAGGTAAAAACCTGCTGAATTGTCAACTGCTCTGTACAACTTTAAATTAAGCTATGTGGTGGGATAAAGAGAGAAAATTAAATAATTTAAAAGGAAGACAGGAGACCAGCTAGCAATATTACCTTGGTTTTAGGTATTATCTGAATCTAGCAGTGGTTATAAATGAATACATTCACATGCTTAGTTGTTAGCTTCCCCAAAACAATTTCAGCAGTATAGTCATCACTTCTTTTCCAGAAGCTCAACGAACGTTTTCTTAGTTCTGTTGTTCTGCCTGACAACTACAACAGCGGCTCCCATCTTTTTCTTCGCAGTGTTTACATCTGTGCACCAGACAGCACTCTGTTGTCCTATTGGTTGACATCAAGGAATGTGTTGTAGACGATGTCAAATTAAGCAGAAAAATACAGCGTGTTTCAACATGCTAGACTTTTCTTTGGGGTGTTGTGGGGAGTCCCAGATGCCATATGGCTGTTCTTTGATTATGTCACTTCAAGAGCTGTTCATCATTTCTGGCACTCGTATTTGGGCCAGATGCTGGAAATTTGTCGACAGCAACAAAATTATGTCATAATCAAGCTGAATTCTTGTAGTGTGATCCCTGCATAAGGTAATCTCTCTGTGAACTGATCTTCCACAACATGCAGCACATTCTGAATATGCAACTGATACAAAGCCTGCAGATACTCCTTAACTTAATCATTTTGTATGTGTTGCGCTATTGGCAAGCATAGCTGCTGTGCAATGTTGCCTGATGCCGGGCCTGCACACACGACACACACATCACTGAATTCTGTATTAACGTACCAAGTTATTAAAACTCACTCAGCTGTTCATGGAATTGCTGGAAACATTCATTTGTTTCTTGACAATTTTGGGCTACTTCATGAACTATAGTGCTATACAAAATATATGGTTTTAGTTTATCTAATTTTATTTATTCCAAATTTGAATTATTCATTTAAGTTTTATTTTATTCATTTATTGTTCTCAATAATAATGAAAATAATAGCAATATTTTGTTCTTCGTCATTATAGATGTAAATATGTTTCATGTAAGTAATGAATCATTTAAGCCTTTAAATAATAGACTCGCCAGTTTTTATCTATTCATAAAATAAACATTTTGTTTGGTAGAAAAGCAGTGATCTTACCCTGTTAGGAAAATATTACAGTGCTGTTGTCAGTGTTCTTACATCTCTTAAAGGGAATGAGAGGAGGTGATCTGATTGGCTGTTCCTGCACCACACCTTTTGATCATGTATTCCTTCTAACTCTGCCCTGTTTACAGTTGTGCTGCTCTGCTTCAGGTTAGACCCGCCATGCAAATCAGGAAAATTCTGAAAATTTGTTCACGCATCAGCACAGTGTTGTTATTGCACTATGACCACAAAAATAGAGCTCCTGCAATTTGCACAGTTTACCAGACACCCAGTATGAGGCTCTCTGCTCTACCCAATTTGTGAGATAGCTCTACTTACACACTACCCCTACATTTAACATAGATTTCTAAAATAATAGAACTGTAATTATACAGGATATGTATGGAAATACTAGGGATGGGCAGTAGGCTATATATTTTTGGTTTTCTGAAATTTATTAACTTATATTTTACCCCTGGTGATCTTTTTGCTTATGGTCATGTGCACAGTCTAACAAAATAAAATGTAGGATATTTCAGCAGGATTTTCTCGCCAAATGATCATTAACTTATGCAAGCTGTTTCATTATATAGCTGTGTATAGCATATACACTTTGTTGGCCAGCTTCTTGGACAAGGATTATGCAAAGTTCTGGACAACACAGGATTTTAAAGTGGAGATTTTACATTAAACGGAAAAAACAGTCCATGACTAGGCGTAATTCCTGTCCAGGAACCGGCCTTACACGTAGGCTTTAGTTAACTGATTATCACTACAATAAAGCTCATTTCCACTTGCATCTCTATGGGATTGTAACAGTGTGTATATAATGTTATACGTGACAATATATTCACTTTCACACGCAAAGTTTGATACTACTTGGGACAAGTGTAGTTTATAAACTGACATTTAAAGCATGTAAGATATGCATGTGATATACGTCATTTTGTATTTTGCAGTTTTTCAGTCAATCCAGTGATTTTTGTTACTTATACTCAAAGGCTGCCTTGTAATATTATTGTAGAAACTTGTTAGCTGTCTGGGAAACTGTTAAACAAAGTTGTGCTATTATGCGTTGTATTAAAGGAGAATTCCACTGGTGGTCATGGTGTAAACAAAGTCATTTAGAGTGGTTTGGTGTGCAACGCTCTGTTCTGGAGAAACTTGAGGAGTCAGAATTGTTCACAGTGGTGATGATAGGAACCAGACGTTCACCTCTAAAAGCTCCCTCACAGAAAGTCATTGCATGAAATGGTTATGAATACACTGCCTGATGTCTGAGGCGTTGTTTTACGATAGTTTTGAGAAGATTTTGGGCTAAAATAATTTTAATGTAGGCAGGGCATTGTGAGTCAGAATAGTCCCCAAAGAAAACTTTTATTTTTTTCAGATTTTTTTTGTTTTACCATCATCAACATTATATATAAAATGCAGAAGACATGTAGGTTTACTGGTGGTTGTGGGTACTAAATAAAATATTTGTCATATTTGTGTTGTAGTCATGTTAATATCTTGTTCTTATCAACACCATTGTAAAGAAAATCTACAATCAACCATTTCACACCAAACCACTCTGAATGACTTTCTTTACATCTCAACAAATTATGCAAAAATTATGTTAAAAATTACTAGCGTGAGTTTAGATATCATAATGTTCAAATTTATGTTTGAGGTGTTGCTCCTATTAATAATAAATATGCAGTATTACCGGTGTATTAAGATAGTAGTGCAGAATACAGTGTTAATGCTGCTGTAATAGTGCAATTTCAGTACAAATGTAGCAAAATGGGCATGGTGCAACTACAGCACTGTAATTGGTCATGCTGCAGGTCAAAGGCAGTAAATGGAGGCAGGATAGTATCACTACAGTATTACGTTTTTACAGCAGTTGTACTACTTCTGTTTTCACAGGAGAATTTTATGGTGAGAAATTAGTTGTTTTGAATTTTATCCGTGGCTCTAGATTTTCTTTATTTTAAACTGTGTTTATGTATAAGTAGCCCTTTTAACTAACATTTTTCCATTCTATGGTTTTTCTATTGCGTTGTGTAGAATTATCACATCATTTTAGTTCGTTTTTTAAACAGATTCTGTAACAGTTCACAATGGTTAATATTGATCACTGAACAAATACACATCTCCCATTATTTGTTTGCTTTCGGTAAGTTGAAAGTTTATGAGGACCACCTACCATGGTAAATTTTGCAGGTTTATAATTGCAGACTATGGTGTTACTGCACAGTTTCCCTCTACCCCTCCCTTTAGTGGTAAGAGTCCATCATAGCGTATCTACATTGTGACCAACCCTGGTCTGATACAGATATACCAAGTGACCAAATGTATGGGGATACCTGAATATCACATCTATATGTCATCGCAAAACCATCAACATATACACATCTGCTTTGTTTTGTATGTGGTGTTGATGAGGTTAAATTTTTGCTAAATCTAAAAAAAATGTTTTTGGTACTTTTAGAATAGCTGTTTTGAACACTATACAACCAGTGTTAAAGTTCTGCTAGTTTACAAAAAATATATGAAGCTGTAAAAATGAAGAAACATCTCTATGACGAGCAGAGCTGCAGGTGATTATATTAAAATAAAGAAAACTGTATAGCATTGAGAATAAACCTCCAGAATGTGTCACATTTGAAAGACAATGATCAGGTAGCTATTCATAGTAATTTATATTAAGTTAATATATTAGTTTTAATATATTTAAGCCCTGTGTTTGCATGTTGTGTTTGCTGGTCTTTGTATCGGTCTTTGTCCTTGCTCTGTTTGATGTTTGCTTTGTCTGTGTAGTTAGTCTGTTCTGGTTTATGTCATGTCTGTACCATGATCTATCTGTATTGGCTCATTGACCTTGGACTGTTCTGACCATGATCCTGGATTTGCCCTCAATAAAAGTCGCTTATCTCCGCACATGCGTCCACTACCTCGCTGCACGTTACACTGTGGCCTTCAAAGCAGTTCTACCTAGTACAGTCACATATGCATTTCTGTGAAACTGTGCACATCCAAGAAAATTGTTAGCAACTATTAATTTCAGCAGTGAGTATATTTTTGCTGTTAGTATGTAAATGTAGTAATTCTAATAATAGATTATTAGAAGAATACATGAATGTAAGTAACAAGACTTTCTTGTTTTTAAAAAGTGTGAGATGTTATGAGATAATAACACAGACACTGTATGGACATGTCCTCCACGACAGCACACTGATTTAGCTTTTGATTATGGATTAATCAAAAGTCAAATCAAATCAGTACAATTTTTACGTTATAAGTTTTGAATCTGTAGATCTGAAGCCTGTGTTTTTTGTGTACATAAAATCTCTCCAAAATAATTAATCTTATTCAATTTTTAAAAAGTATACAATTTTCTGTATAGTATGTTTCCAGTTTTACAAGCTTATTACAAAACTGAACTGAATTGAATTGAATCTGTTCTTATAGTAGACCATTTTATTATTTACAGGAGCTGTAAGGAAGATTCCCCAACATGCTAAAGTTACCAACATGGAAACAGAATGCAGAAACAGTTGGTTTGTAGCTTGTGTTGGGCATTTCATAAGTATTGTATATTCTGAATTATCTGTAACTGTACTTTATTTCATTATGAATCAGGTGAATTTTAAGAATTCATGTGTTTTATAAAATAAAGTTTAATTAACAATGCCTTGTGTCTCCTTTGTATTTGGGTCCAAAACCAGAGATAAAGTCTTGCTTGTAATGACAGTGAAATGGATTTTGTAAACAAAACCACTGAAGGTTTTGTCCTTTAAGTGTGTGTGTGTGTGTGTGTGTGTGTGTGTGTGTGTATAATTTAGATAAGTTTAGCTCTGTACTTGTGTGTCATTTAGACAATAATGCAATAATTATTTTCATGTATACATATATTTTACTTATAAAGGTGAACATCTATTCATACCATACAATTTGAATATTCAAGAAAATTATTTTAATTAAACACTAAAACTGACCAATAGTAAAGGCAGAAACACACTCAATAACAAGTCATTAGGGCCGATGTTCAAAAAGACACGCCCTCGTCTGGCTGCTGACTTTGGCCCAGCCTCAGGGAGAGTCGGCGAACGGATTAGGCCCAGCTTCACGCCAGCGCGCATTGGCTGACTGGGATCCTTTGTTCACCATAACGATAAAGATAACTATCACTCTTCCCATTACAGAGGCTTCATATGATCTTGAAGGAGTTGCATTCAGGACCAATGAGAGGCCAGAGAGTGGACAGATACAGCTATATTAAATTACATTCAGATACACAATACTATTTGGGACATCAAGACCCACACTGGATTGCATGAAAGAACTAAAAAGCACTCACGATTATGTACCCTTACGGTTCAGTGCTTCAGTTTTATTTTTTAAGTCTTAGTACAAGCCTTGTACAACTGTGTCTTAGAATCAAGGCATATGAACAAAGAAAACTAGTAAAACACTTAAACATCACCTTAGGATATTAAAGGGCCCATATTATGGAAAACTGAACTTTTCCATACTTTTTTTAAATAAAATAATTTGATAAGGAAGGTAAATCAGACATGTCAAACTTGGGGACTTTCTGGGCCAAAGTGCTTCAAAAACAGGCCATATTGAATTGTTTATGTGATGTCACAAAACCAGTTACACTTACATGTGTTCACCTATTCAGCCTACAGCAGTTTAGTTCCATTCACTCATTCCAAAATTATAAGGCAATCTCAGTTTATATTGCTTTTTGAATTATATATACTGTTAGAAATAAATGTACTATGCAGGTACATGATTCATTCATCAAGGTACAAACAATGTAAGTGTACCCTCAAAGGTACAACCGTGGTTTTAAGGTCCAATGGTGCACCTGACATGAGTTTTTCCTAGCAGAAAAACAGGTATTTGTACCTTTTCATAACCAAATGTTTTAAGTCAGAACAATAAAATAAAAAGCCTGGAGGCCAGACGGGGTGTCTGGAGTCAGTACAGTTTAGAAAATATCATTTCAATGGATTATGGTACAGTTATGTTCCCTGACTAAAGGTACTGGGATGTACCCCTGAGGGTACCACCACAGTGACAAGAGGGGTACTGCCCCAGTGACAGTGTCTTACCTTTTTTTCTTGTACAGTACAGTGCAGCCAATCACAACAAAGGTTATTTACGTATATCAGTTTTAAAGGCACAGAAACAAAAAACAGAACAGTCTGTTTATTTCTGAACGATGAAGAGAGGTTGGGAAATGGTCCCATAAAAACTTCTTTTGTGTACAACCCAAACCCAAGTCATAAGTGAACAAAAAGGAAGTGCAAGGAAATTGTAGAATGTGGGCCATTTAAACAACTGTAAAGCAGCTTAAATGCAAAGTTAAGCAAAGCTTAATTAAACTTTTAAGAGTTTTTTATGTCCTTTAAACATACAGTTGTTGGTGGATGGACAAAACAATGAAAAAAAAGATGTTGAGGTAACTGAATCAAATGAAAGACAGCTACACAGGAAGGTCAGATTAGTAATTCACAAAAGAAAAAAAAGACAAAAACTGTCCAAGAAAACAGCTTAAATTTCATGTCAGCAAATTTGAAATAAGATTAAACAAGACCAGTGGTCATTATTTGAAGGACACCAACAAGCACAGATAGTTATTGTCTATACTACGCACACAAAAATTATTGCATCAATTTTATCAACAGGCCTTTTGGCCACCACTAAACCAGACAGACCTTTAACAACCATTGCTCACTGATGTATCTCACTGATCTTTCCTCTGTGCTACTGAATATCTGATTAATCCCTTTCATATAAACTTAATTTCTTCCTCTAGTTCCACTGTCAGGTGCTGTGCAGAGGAGAAAAGCTTCCCTTTTACACTTTTTGACTCAAATTCGCTTGTTTGCTGCTGGTGCCCTCCATGTGGGCATTGAGTCAGCAGTTCATAAATTACTTTATGTTAAACATGATGGTGGAGCCTTAAGGGCATGGGGAGCTATTTCACAGGAGTCCTTAGTTATGATGACACCATGGTCACATCAAAAGTATGAGACCATTTTACAGGGCCACATGCACTTCCTTCATGGTGATGCCAGTGTCTCTGCACACCCTATTATACAAATTCAACACCTTTATGGGACATTCTGAGAGGAAACTGCAGTAGAGGAAAGTACAATAGATTTCCCACTCTTTCATCCCTCAAAGAACGGGAAGCTTTTCATCTTGAACAATGGTCAAGTATCCCTTTACACACTCTTCAGGACTTGTATGACATACCATGAACATAAGATATTCTGAAGACACAGGGTAGTCCTATTCCTTATCTAGAACTTAATATATTAGGTGTTCCTGTTATGCCATGTGTTCACTTGTAGAATTTAGTTTAAAAATAAGTAGATCAGATTTTGATCAGACATAGTTTGCAAACATTCATGCTGCAGGAAACATTAAGCAGTGTGCATTCTTCGTCTGGGTTTTTGTGGTCTTTGCAAATGGGCAGTAAGCTACGTGAAAAACGCAAATCACTGTTGGCCTCTTTGTGTACTTCCAGTTAGATTAGTTAAGTGCTCCAAACATTATGTGTATACAAGTTAGTTGAACTGTTTAGATAACTTTTCCAGAAACCAATCATGTTTGGTCCTAGACTAAACTCCCATGACTGTGTAATTTAATGCAAAATAATTTATGATTACAAAACTAGACCAATAGTCCGGAGCATAAAGTAGAGAACTGGATTCAAGATAAATACAGTTCTAAATGTTCTGTTTTGATCACTTTGTGATTGCCCGACTGTTCTCTTCTGGGTTCGGGCATATCTGACATAAGGTACCACTAATTGTTTGCTTGAAATCAAGATAAACTGATATTTTTTTTTAAAGACATGCTGTGGTCAGAGACAATTGTTAGGCACCTGAGTTGCACAACTGTTTAAACATTGGCAACACAGCATAATTCGCCTGCTTTCTCTGTATTGGGAGGATGGCCCTCCCTCACTCCGTGTAATTCTAACCAACATAGGCACTTTTTGCTGCCTCTCCACAGTTCATAAAGATGCAGTGGCTGTCTTCACGTGTCTGTAAGGAAGCATGTTCTACCCTTCACCGGCCCATCTTGGTAGCATAGTGTGATAAGAAGAGACCGAATTAACAAGTGGACATGACTAACTTTCCCAAGAAATCAGGTCCTAGACTAAACTCCCCTAACTGTGGGGACTGTATAAAAGTTTAATACAAAACAATTAATTGCAAGAAAACTAGACCAACAGTCCAGAGCTAAAAACATTTTGGTCAGTTTGTGATTGCCTGACCCTTCTGTAAGGTACCAAGACATGTGGAGTTCTCCCCGTGTCTGCGTGGGTTTCCTCCGGGTTCACCGGTTTCCTCCCACAATACAAAGACATACAGTCAGGCCAATTGGACATGCTACATTGCCCCTAGGTGTGAATGTGTGTGTGTGTGATTGTGTCTGTCTGTCTGTCTGCCCTATGATGGACTGGCGACCTTTCCAGGGTGGATCCTGCCTTCTGCCCAGTGACTGCTGGGATAGACTCCAGCACCCCCGCGACCCTGATGGAGAAGAGAAAATGTGTGTGTGTGTGTGTGCGTGCGTGCGTGCGTGCGTGCGTGCGTACATGCGTGTGTGTGTGCGTGTGTGTGTGTATATATATATATGTATATATATATATATATATATATATATATATATATATATATATAGAGAGAGAGAGAGAGAGAGAGAGAGAGAGAGAGAGAGGAGGGAAGGGAAACAGAGACAGGGCGAGCAAGGAAATGACACTGATACACTAGTAATGGGAATGTTCTTTGAAAAAGTCCTATTGTAGTCCAGGCTTAGGTCCAAAAGTCGGAAATCTTTTTCCAAAATCCGGAATATTTTTTGACCTGAGTAAGGCTAATTTTAGTCCTCGTTTGAATCAGTGTCACAGCATGAGAGTCTGAGCTGGTCACTTGTACATAATTAAAGGCCAGCGATTAACATGGGAGAGTGAATAGGATCTACTGTGTGAAACATTGATGAGGCTGTTCACAAATACTCCCCTCTAAACAGAATATCTTGTCATCTGAACTCAGTCTTAAATATTTAAACTCAAAGAGTCTGTCATTGTCCTTTGCTTGTGGGTCAAAGCCAGTAACCCTTTTGTACAGTACAGGACCCCTGCATAGACGCTTATCTGAACCTCCAGACCATCTCAATGCTGTATCATTACATTACGTGCGTTGAAAATACACATATTTTGAATAAAACAAATGAAGCTTTCCAAAGCACTTTCATCAATAGGCAAACAGTAACAAGGCTAAAATATTAGGGGAAAGGCCCACTGAGAATCCAGACAATTTTAAATAATGATAATAAGGCTATCACATTACACCCTATAGGGTTTTGAGTTACTGAACAGTTTCCCCCTGCGAGAGGACACATGACTTAGAACAATGCTCACCATTTGCGCGTTTTGGATTAGGGACAGTCTGGAGGACAGACTGCCACATTACTTATACTATCACCAAATGTTATAAGCTTGCATGACCACACTGCTCAGAGGTAGGTTTGGGACACAGTCCCTGAAGAAGGAACGTTATTAATTGTAACATTTGTCAATGACTCTGAATCAGCACTTTGCAAGTGTTCTTTGGACAGAATTAAAATCTCTGCAACATACTTATCGATTTAACAGCTATTTAGGACAATCCTAGATGATGAAAATGCAGAAACAAAAAGCTTCAAGTTACAGCGGACTTCAGCGATATCAAATTCAGCAGCACAGAGGGCTCATACGAAGCCTTGAGCTGGAGCACAGGTACAACCAGAAGCAACTTGAACAACAACAAAGACAGTTTCTCAGCTCACTGAGCAAACTCTCGCTGGGACTCTTTCACTTTTCCCCACAAGGCATGAGGAGCAAAACCTCATGCACATCCATGCTTCCTGTCCTCAAAGACACCCCCAGTATCAACGGAGAGATGAGCAGCTCCAGGATCAAGCAACAGGCCTTACTGGAAAAGATGGACAGGGTGAATAGGGAGCCACTGGATCCACTAATGGAAAGCCTTTACGGGGAGGAGACAACAGACAAACCGCAGAAACTGACAGCTGAGGACAAACCAACATGGGATACTCTGACATTTGCTGACATCAAACAGAGGCATGCAGCAAGAATACAAGCACTACAACCCTACATGTTTCGGCAGCATCAGCTTATATCTCCTCAAGGGTTCCCTGGTACTAGAAGCCCTTGGACGGAGCGGATGTCCAGGAGACATGGCTTTTACAGCCCACAGCTTTCTGGAGTATCAAGCAACAGGGCACACAGGGTGTCTATATACACCGGGAAAAAATGATTTAGATTTTTTAGAACTTTTTCTCTGTTGCCAGGTCAACTTCAGCCATGTTGTTCATATAGTATGATAATCTGTGTTTGTAACTTGCTATTGCAGTTTCAGTGAACTCTGTCCTGGTTACTTTAAAATTCAATTGTACTATTGCTGCTAGCAATAATGCATCCTTATAAATTTAGATGTAGCAAGACATTTTCTGGACATCATCATCTCAATCAGTATAGACCTAATATAAATAACACTCCTTTGAAAAATAAATGTTCCTATTTTAAACCACTGTGCTTCACACCCTTGCTAAGCAGAAACATGTAAGCCTAAAGTATCAGGGGTGAAACCCTGAAATATGTATTATTAGATAAATCATTCAATGTCATAAAAGTGAATGAGCTAGAAAATCATATTATGAACCAATAATAAAGTCTTGCAAGTAGATCATATCTGTCTGCCCGTGTGACTTAGGGCAACACTGGTTGTTGTTGTATATTCGAGTAGAAAAAAGTGATCTTCTAGAAATGCTCCAAAAAAGGTGGTAGCTGTCGTCCCAGTCACCTGACCAATCACCAGCAAGAACTTTGGAGTTAGCTGTGAGAAGACACTGCAAGCAAGGCCAGTAACCTGACCAGTAAAACTGTTCAGTTATTTTTTAATGATTTTCTAATTTTATACATTGACACAGAGCAAACAAAAAGAAAACATTTGATGAAAAGTTAGTTTTATCCTTTACTCACATTACACAGACTGAGGCACTGACTGTTTTTTTTTTTTTTTTATCAGGGTGCTGTGTATTACCAGAGGCTAAATTCTGGTGAAGAAAATCTAGTCAGCTTTGCTAAAAATAGTCTTTATTTGTAGGGTGCAAATTTCCATGACATTTCTTTTTGGAAGGGGTGGAAAATACTTGGATAGTAGTTAAGTATTATTTTTGAGTATTATTAAAACTACTTGAATTCTTACTCAATTATGTTTTCAAAAAGAATTATAATTTTTTACTACTTACACTTTCAAAGTGCAAAGAACTTCACATTTGAATGTATTGTTCTTATCAAAACGTCCAACCAAATTCAGTGTGAAACAGAATTGCCCACAAGTATGCTGATTGACCTTTGTGTGAGCATCACGCACCATAACACAAAATCATTTACTATTGTTATTGAGCAAGTTTAAATGTTGGTACACCCACTCAAAAGTATGTCAAAATACAGTGAAGTCCAGATTTCCAGCTTTAATAAAAGGTATTTAAACCCCTTAAAAGACCAGGGCCCTCCCAGTAAGCCCAAAGTTTTATTACACACTTCTATAACCTGGGAATAGCTCACCAGTTTGCAAATTCAATGAATAATAAGCCTTAGTATGTAATAAGCCTGGAATGTGATAAGGTTAACACAAATATTACATGAATAGTTTATTAATTTATTTATTTGTTTGCAAAAGATTTGTAGCAGAATGCTGGGAAGAGAACATTAAGAAGGCAAAAGAAAAGAAGGACTCAAAATCCAAAGCATATTACATCATCTGCCAAACATGGTGGAGTAGGTGTTATGCGTGGACTTGTGCGGTTTTGCCAATGGCACTAAGTCACTGGGGCTTATTGATTGTGTGACAGCAGACAGAAGTTACAGGGTGAATTCTGCAGTGTGTATCTCTATACGTTTTGCCCAGATTCAGTTAAATGACAGTACAGATGGACAATGACCCAAAACACACCACAAAAGCACCCCAAGAGCTTTTTACAGCAAAGAAATGGAGTTTTCCTAAATGGTTGAGTGAGTCACCTGACCTCAACCCAGTTGAGCAGGCTTTTGCTTACTGAAGATAAAACTGAAGGCAGCAAGACCCACAAACAAGCAGCAACTGAAGGCAGTCGCAGCAAAGGCCTCTCAAGGAGGAAATTTAGCATTTGATAATGTCCATGGGTTCCAGACTTCAGGCAGTCAATGACTGCAAATGATTTGCACCCAAGTAGTAAAAAGAATTGTTTTATTTTTAATTAGTTTGTCCAATTATTTTCAATCTTGTGAAAATGGAGGGACGATTTAAAACATGGCTGATTCCTAAAGAAATAAAACAACAGTCTGGTTTTGTTGAACACCTTTAATTAATTTTATTTCAAATCCATTGTGGTGGTGTACCGAGGCAATTAAAAAATTCATTTAAATTAAAAAATCATTTTTAAAAAATGTGTCGGTGTCCAAATACTTTCTGTACTGCGCTGTACACACCGTGCTGTACTGGCAGGCAGATGGCACTGTTGTCGTTTTGACTGAAGGCTGAGGCAGAAAGCGTGGGGAGGGGGCGGTAGGAGCGGAAGTGGCGGATGATTCGCGTCCACACCTTTTCCGCTTTTTCATTCGGCGCAGGAGAGAGTCGGCGGGGTGAACACGGGGCGAGAGCCTGGGGTAGAATGGTGGGCCTCCAAAGGTAACCTAAAACATGTTTTGTTGTGATTAAATTACTAATTAAGAGAGCGCTAGGGCGTGTTCAGTTGGTCTTGTTGGATTTCTGTGCAGTTTTTTATGTTGTTTGTGAATGAGCCCGGGCTGTTCGGCTAGCTTTAGCCGCTGGCTAACGGGGCCGGCCTGCTGAGGTGTGCTCTGAAGCTCTCTTCTCTCTCAGGGGGACGGCGACACGGATTCACACGCTGAGGGCTTGAACATCGACGCGGTTCGTCTTTGAGCTGCCTGCATGACGGCTGCTGTGGCTGGGAATCGTTAGACCTTCGCCAACGGGCTTTTGAGCTTTCCCCCCCAAACCGCTGGCTGGCTGACTGACTGCCTTCCCTGTAAGAGGGGAGAGAAGGACAAGGAAGAAGCCGAGAGGAAGTGTGGAGGACCGCAGGCTTTCTGAGGCCTCCCCTAAGCTGCTGACAGCACGACAAACTGGGCACAGGCACAGCTCAAGTAACGTCTTAAATACTGGCTTTTAACGTCTTTAATAACCTTGAAGCTTGAGGATCATTGTGCATGACAGCTATTGCAGGTAGTGGATTAGGCTGAACTCCTCTGCCTTTCTTCATTTGGACAGTACTGTGCTCAAGGCTCTGTTTACCTCTGAATACTTCATAGGTGTCTAAAGAGAACATTCACAAGCTGCTACTGGCTGTTATCGTTGCTGCTCAAGTGACAGGTTTACATCCATTTTGTGCTACTGTCTGAGCCTGTCATTCCTAAGGGAAAGTTTGTGATTTGTGCTTGGATGAGTGAAAGGGAACACTGCTCCCGTTGGAGTTGAGCTGGTTCATAGTCCATATTGATTGACTGACCAACTCACGAAAGCACATTCAGCAAGAACTGTTTCAAAATTTCAGGTGCCATTGTGTGTTAAGTATTATTTTCTTGTAAGAGTGAAGGAGATATTTATGAACTATTTACAAGATGGGGAAGATGCTGTCAAAAATATTTGGCAACAAGGAGATGAGAATATTGATGCTAGGGCTTGATGCAGCAGGAAAGACCACCATTCTGTATAAACTGAAACTGGGACAGTCTGTAACCACTATACCTACAGTGGGCTTCAACGTGGAAACAGTCACCTATAAAAACGTCAAATTCAACGTGTGGGACGTTGGTGGACAAGACAAGATTCGTCCACTCTGGAGGCATTACTACACAGGCACACAAGGGTTAATCTTCGTCGTGGATTGTGCGGATAGAGATCGTATTGACGAGGCAAGGCAAGAACTGCACCGGATCATCAATGACCGGGAGATGCGTGATGCCATCATTCTGATTTTTGCAAATAAGCAAGATCTACCTGATGCCATGAAACCACACGAAATCCAAGAGAAGCTGGGACTAACACGCATCAGAGATAGGAATTGGTATGTGCAGCCTTCATGTGCTACCACAGGTGATGGACTGTACGAGGGCTTAACATGGCTAACCTCAAATTACAAATCTTAATGACCGACTGATTGGCAATGACTGTTTTAGTTAGAAAGAAAAATAAACCTGGTGGAAAAAAATAACACATTATCTCTCTGATGAACATGCTCAAATCTTTGAATTATATTTTCATTTATTTTTGATTGTTGAAATGACCCTTATGACTAATAATTTATCTCTTTGAAAAGAATGGGTTTTGCTCGCATTTAGTTCTGTTTTGTGACACCTGTCACCTTACTTAATTGACTGTTGCTTGACATGGTAGAGCATTCCTGAATTTAATCTAAATGCAGATTCTCTATTTTTTTTCTGAATGATATAGGTTTTTGTATCTCTGATTTCTTTCTTTTTATTTGGTTAAAGCTTGTTCTTCCTGACCTCTCTTGTCAGTTGTCTGTGTTTTTGGAGTCTGTGTGGAAAAACTGAGAGTCTGTCTCTTGCAAATAGTCCATCATTCTGACATAAGGCATTTTATACAGAAATGTTTATAGAAAAGTTCTAACAACTGTAGTAAAAGGCCAGTTTCATTGAGGAAGTTGTAGCAAGCATATTAGGTAGACTGACGGATTAAACTGTAATATTGTCATGATTTTACTGACATCACAAGATAAACTGTAAATGAGACCCATGGAACATTTATATGCAAAAAGTCTTTGACTCCAACTCTCAAATACTTGCCTAGACTCTCATGCGTCATGCTGTCAAAAGCTTCTGAATCGAATACTGGGTTCTTTTTTCTGCATCACCTTGCAGAGCACCAAGCCCAGAACAAATGGAAAAAAGCTGTTGTTTTCAGAGATTGTTTAAAGACTCAAAGCAGCTGAATGCTTTTTGTAATCCATGAAGTCCTTTTTCTACAGTTCAGGCTTTAAACCACCAGACTGTGTGTCACTTGCAGTTCTGTGTCTCCAAAATGTGGCATTGTTACATTCTTGCATTTCCAATGTAGTGCTTGCATCACAGCAGACGCAATTTGCCATTGAAATGGAGAGAAACCTTTCATATGACTCATTTTCTCTCATTGCTTTACTCATTTCAAAAAACATGTACAGAAACTAATTGTAATTGTAACCTCTAATTAAACTTAGTCATTTTAAAGGTTTTACTTTATTCGTGTTTCAGTGCATTTGTAAGATGTCAATGTCCTATATAGCAAGAAAGAATGTTTTAACAGGGTTATTTGCAGGGGGTTTCCACAGTCACTTGAGATGCCAAACCGAAATGAGTAAGGGAAAGAAAACTGCAAACTCTTGTTAGTTGCTCTGCATTTCTACCACTGTGCTCTTGCCTATATGTGTTCTCACTTTGAGTCCTATTTTAGCTAACCTTGTGAAACTAACGTTCTGATTATATGAATGGTTGTGTTTGTCATCAGCCTGTATTTGCACAGCATTTTACAAACTGGGACACTGCTAAGTACTTTGGAATCTATGAAAGGTGGGAATGTAAAGAATGCAAGCTGAGTTTAATATTTGACTACATCAGTTGACCACCTCTGTGGAAACCAACTTTCAGGGGGGAAAAATGTATGGACTTTAGATTTAGATGGTCATTGGTGAAAGAGTTGCTTTTTTTTATTATTATAAATGTGAGTAGCGAATTCTGGTGTGCATCTATGTTGCTTTTTATTTCTGATGCACTATGTTTACCATGCTGACACTTTTTTAATATATGCACATTAGTCTATGTATAGTCATGGGGCAACAAAAGGTGCTCAAGTATGCTGTTGTGCATTTGGGGTCCTGTTTTCGCCTAACTAAGCATTCCCCTTCTCTAGTCCTTTTTTTTTTTTTAAAACAGGATGCGCCCCTCTTCGTCTCCAATGGCTGCACAGCTGCTAAACTGCTTCACACAGAGAAAGCCGATGGGAAGCCATCAGTGTGCGGCACAAATGTTTGTACTGCTGCTGACACAGCTGTTAATCACAAGTGCTCTGCTCACTTGTTGCAGTGTCCACCATCTTGAGCGGATGTTGAACTAGTCAGCTGCCTCTTCCTCCTCTCACAAGATAAGGGAGTAGGCAAATTAGTCTGTGCATCACGGGACTGAACAACTGACTTGCTCATAAAGTTGGTGGCATGCTTAGTGTTGTATGAAGTAATGCTGCAGTAACGATCCTGGGTTACAGCCTTGTACTGTTGGTCTCATGGACTTCTGTACTATCATTCAGTTTTTCCCCCAATGGTGAAGAAGTAAAACATTTGCTCAGTGTGATACTGAGCATTTTAAAGAAAGCTTAACTGAAACATTACCCGTGATAGTAAGCTATACTTCTTGTCCAACTCAGATTAACCTCATTAGCAACTAATATTATAACTGATTTAAAAAGCTACCCTGATGATTAATTCATAACTGAAAACTGGGTTTCTTTTTAGATAGCCCCAAATTTCCCACTGGGGAACAATAACGATCATCTAGCAAGCTGACTTACTATTAAGGGGATAGTGTTTAGGACTGATCGTTTTGAAAGTTTAGGTTTATAAGTATGTAATGGTAGATTGCCAGTAACAAAAAAAGATCAATTTTTAAAAAAATCTTTTCTCTTCCAGCCATGAGATGCACCAAGAAAGTTCCTCTAAACCTCAATCTTTCTAAATATAGTAAATATAGAGAAGTTCAAATAATGACACCCCTATGAGGAGTCAGTCTCGGTGTGAAGGTTCGGTTGATGCACTAGTGGAAGTGGTCATTTCATTGAAAATATGATTGGTGGAGGGTGTTTCTGGGTGGTTAGTAATAGCATTATCGCTAGGCCTACCCTTTTTCCACAGCTTGACTGTAAAGCTTTGTCATGAGGAAGTGTGACAGTTTCCAAAAGGCTCCACACACATCTCAAAGTTTCACTTCTACCTCGCAGAAGAGCTGCTGCTTTACCCCTCTAACAATCACATCTACGTTTGGCAAACAGCCCTTTCTGGGCATCAGGTTTTGTTTCAAAAGAATTGTTTAATAAATGATCACCTTTTGGATCATTAAGGCTCCACTGTAACGTATCTGTATGTCTATCATCCATAAGAGAGTATTAGGAGTGCCATGAAACATTTCCGCTTTTCAGCCTGTGTCGGTATGCCAGACCATAACCAGTCAGAATGTGTAATGTATGCGTGAAACTCTCAGCCAGAGTCAGTGGAGGAAGTGGTCACTGTGGTCAGGCTCAGCCATGCAAAGATGGGGTGGGGTGACTTGACGGAGACGTAGAGGATGAGCTGATGATTTTCAGCTGTATATATATATAGGCTGTTCTATTGCTTGTGTTAGTGCATGGCTGGGAGCGGTTTGAACATTTAGCATGTAGATAACAATGTCTAAGATAACTGAAGTGTTTTATTGAACCTCTGTTGAAACTGAGATTAAAGACGACAACACAATATTAATGATACAACTTGCCTTAAAAGACCCATATCCACCAATGATTGTCATTCATATTACTTACCTTTTCTAACCACTTTATATGTGTGTGTGTGTGTGTGTGTGTAGATAGATAGATGTGTTTGTGATTGGCTGTGTTGTGTCCACACTGGAATACCCGTAAAGAACTCATAACTTAAGTACGAATGGGTGGGGCTAAGCTGCTATATGCTGAATACATGCGAATATACAAATGTATTGTGTTCAAAAACAGTGAATTAAAAACCTTTTGTGGCTTTGCATAACTTTTTTTCAGCTTAGTTTTAATAAACTGATTTTATGGATTGAGGTCTGAGTAGTGTAAAAAGTGTTTTCACACTGTATCAAATGCTTTTATTTAGTGAGGAAAATTTGGGTTTCCATAATGTGGGCCCTTTAAGTTGTCCAATAGCTTCAGCTGTCCGTTTTGTGCTAAAGGCCTGTCTTACTAATCTCTACCTTAAATGAGGGGTCAAAATGCTTAATGCATGACTGTCTTAATCCTTTTCTGGAACTTCATTGTTCCACTTACCCTATAAACAAACAAAACCCTGGGCTGCTCCACAACTGTTCTTGTGGATAGGCACTGGGTACTGACTCTTCTAACAAGTGATTTGTGTTACAGTAAGGGATATGAAGTTGTTTATAAAGTTTTTCAAACTACAAATGAGGACATGAGAGAGAATTGGCTGGAAAAATGGGTCCACACTTGTTTGTAGTAGAATGGAGGGATGAATCAGGTCATGCAGCTGCGTGAGGAAGGCATGCAGCAGACTCTGTGGAGTCGCGGCAGAGGACTGCTTCAGTCCTTCTATTAAAGCCGATTAAACATAACAACGGGGTTGTTTACTCTCCTACAAAGCCTGGTCTGATGCCACTGAGAAGCTTGTGGGACGGGTTGACTGTGCCGTGTTTTTGGCAAACACAGGATTAGTTAGATTTCATAGTTTTTGCTCAGGGAGTGTTTCCTCAAAGGCAGCCCAGTTAGAGGACAGCAAAGCCTGGAGAGCTGATACTGCAAAGCAATCTGAGGAGATTATTACTGTATTACCAGTGCAGTGCACACTTGAATGTAACTTAACAGAATGATACTTGAGTTGCTTCTTATTACTTGTTTGTGTCCTTGCAAGGAACAGTGCCTCCTATCAAGTAACCTGCACTGTCGGCCTCTTGTCAGTCAGAGGTGTGGAAAATGTGTCTCAGTTTGGCTCTAGTTTGCATCATGTTGGTTTCTGTTGGACAGGTTTGGTTGCATGCAGTCTTCTTTAGAGAAGTATGCTTCTAAAGCTTATACAGCATTTTATTAGGCACAGCCTTTGTCTCTCCTTTTTAGACTACAGCACACAGAAATGGCTGAGTTTGTAATGTAGCAGTGGGCGTTCTGTAATGTTTGCATTCCTAACCCTGACCTTGGCCATGCTCAGCTACAGATGTTCTCAGATGACACTAGAAACAGAGGTGAAAATGGTGCAGAGGGAGAGGGGAAAAATAGCAGGAGGCCAAAGGTCACCAGCTTTCTGTGTTCTTAGTAATGGCAGTGTAGGAGAAACTGCACATCTCGGAGTGATCGTCACTCTGTCTCTGTAAATCATAAACACACAGCAAAGGCTAATTCAACCTAATGCTGCTTTGTGACACCCCTTAAAAAGTTGAAGTGCTTCCAAAATAACAAGTTTCATCATACACACAATTTCTCACTCTTCCTTGCTCTGCACTTGGAAAGAATTTTGGAAAAGCATTCCACAGGGAATGTCTGGAATTCTGATGCTGGATTTCCTGAGGGGAAAATGAGCAGAGGAAAGAGAATGAATGGGAAAGATGGGGGGATTGAGGGGGGTGATGTTATTGTTGCAGCTGTGGAAAGATGGTGATGCACTTGCTTTCTAGCCAATAGGATCTCTTCTAATGACTCCTGAATGGATTGTTAAGGCAGCGAAGCTGATTCTAAATGTTCTTGTCCCCATTGTTCCTCCTCCCCACCTACGGTTTATTTCATTACATTAGACTCTGGTTGACACTAACACTACTTAACCTTAATTACAGCTTTTCACTATTGTATCAAGGGCCTTTAAGCTTTAAGACTTCCTCCGCTCTTTTTATTAAGTACTCATCATCCTAACTGTCTAGAGACATGCCTTCTTCTACCTGAAGCATTGTATTTAGTCTGTATCTGCCCAGTGTTCTCAATGGAGTTTTGTGAGCAAGGAGTTTCATGTGGTTGCTCATGCCAGTTAAAGGGCGTAACCATGGGTGCAAGGGAGAACCACTCATTTTGCCGTTTCAACATGCGCAAGGTGCATTCACAAGAAGTCCTGTTTGCCTGACCCGTTGCTGCGGGAACATTCTGACGAAAGCTTTGATTGAGTCATTTACACTAGGCCTGCTGGTTTAGTGCAGGTGGAGAGCACTGAACCAACAGAAAGCACTTGTCCACCTACGTGCTCTCTTATCTTTAACTAGAAAAGAACAATGCAATATTATGTGGTCAAATGGGCCCTACACTTTTCAACGTAAAGGTTCCTAAATGGTGTCTTGGCCTGAAGAAAAATCTTTAATGGGCATAGAACAGGGGTGCCCAAACTTTTGATATTGGGGGACAACAAAACTACGCATATAACGAAAGTAGGTAGATTACAGATTTAGTTTCAAAATATAGTTTATAAAATTTCACCTTATTCTGTTAGTAAATAAATAAATATATAACAGTTTCTGCACTTACACCTGCTTAAAGGGAGGTATAAATATTGTGTATAAATAACGAGTGTGTGTTGCAAATCATTTAGATTTAGTAGTGCATAAACTTAAACTTGATAAACGCTGTTTTGTTATGACCAGCTTGTGCTTAAACTTACATACAGCTGTGTGCAACTGGCCCTTGCTGGTGTATAAACTTTTACACTGTTAAAATAAAGGTATTTTGCAGGTATATTTTTGTTTGTCAAGGTACAAACAATTTAAATGTACCTCAAAGGTACAACAGTGGTTTTAGGGTTCAGGTTTTTCCCAGGTGAAAATATGTATTTGTACCTTTTCATTACTAAATGTTTTTTAATAGAACAATAAAATAAAAATCCTGGAGGCGAGACAGGGTGTGTGTAGTCAATACAGCTTATACAATATGACTGCAGTGGATTATGGTACAGTTATGTTCCCCTAACTAAAGTTACTGAGATGTGCCCTTGAGGGTATCACCCCAGTGACGGTTTCATCTGGTTTTCTGTGAGTGTACTTTATGAAGGCATTTTTAAGCTTTAAAGAGGTTCCTCACACTCATTGTTTTAAAAAGTGTAGTGGTGTACAATTATACCATGTCTCTACTGCTCATGGAAATGTGCTAGTGGCAGACATGGTGATTTGCCCCTTTCAACTGCCCTCCCCCCTTTACTCTGTAATGCAAGTGCATGCATATGATTAAGCACACCCAGTGGATTAGGCAAAATACTGCGCAGCTGCAGTAGAAGAGGCAGGCCTGTCTCCCAAACACGTTTGCTTAATAACCAGCACATCACCCTCTCTTCATCAGCTGCAGTAGACAGCTAATAATGGTTGGGCTTGCTGATATATATTTTTTATGAAATCTTATCCTAATGATCAGGTCTAGGGACTTTTTTGTTGTGTACTATAAATGTTGCAGAAAGGCAAATCATTCTCACCCTATTATGTCGGAATTTGACTCCTGCATTCCAGTTCCCGGTGGTTCTATGGTTTTATGATGTCTCTTCAGAACTTTAGCAGAAACTGTCCTGTTCTACTCATAAACACAACATGTCGTTGCTCTTCATTTGACACAGGAAGTGGTTTATAGTTAGCTCTCTTCCTGTTGTGGTTCAGAAGCTTGAATGGAGCCATCTGTGTTCATTGAATCCCTGCAGCAGGCAGCCATGGAGTCTGCTTACTTACTGCTACTCAAACCCATTTAGGGTCTGATCTTTCACATCTGAACTGGCTGAAAACAGGTCCAGGCTCCAGGATGACAGACCCTGGATAATTTGCAAAGAGTTCAACCAAAAACAAGCAGCACAGAG
The DNA here is from genome assembly GCF_015220715.1 of Pygocentrus nattereri. NCBI lineage: Eukaryota > Metazoa > Chordata > Actinopteri > Characiformes > Serrasalmidae > Pygocentrus > Pygocentrus nattereri. The sequence goes on from NC_051220.1 coordinate 27,084,602, forward strand.
ATGATTATTTTATAGTACGCTTCAAAATGTGCACAGACCAGCAAGAAGAACAGTCATCATCAGGAGTAAACCTGTTGACCAGCACCATGTGGGTAACCTCTCCATTTTCCAAAATAGCTTTTGCATATATTTCAAAATGACCCCACTCAGCACAGTATACACACTACATTTAATGTGAAGACTTGAAGTCCTTGATTTAGTAATCATTATTTGCACTATTGCAAGCATTCTGCCTGTGTGCGCGCGCAAACGGAACAAGAGCTGATTTATATTTGCTGTACAATGCCAATAGTCTTCCGCAAAGAGCTCAGTTGGAACAGCTGCAGCAGACAGGGAGTGAGAGGAGAGCTTGGCTCTCTGCTCTAATGCTGAGGACGCAAAGGGAGAGAGATCCGACTGGGAGCAATTGTCTTCAATATGATATTGAAATACTTGGCCCTTTTTTGGGCAGAGGCTTGAGAAAAGGCTGTGCTGTGTTGCCAAGCTTTGGTGCACTATGAAAGCAGAAAATGGAGAATGTAGTACTGCATGTGCTAGATTGCCCTTTAAAGGTCATTTATTTTGCTTTCTCCATCGATCTATAACTTTCTCTTCAAGTCTTGTGAAATACAGATGATTCAGGTTTTTGTAATAAAAGTCCTTTTTTTTTTTTTTTTTTACAAGTAATGACAACAGTTACCAGATGTTAATGTTCATGACACCCCCTTGTTGACTAAGGGTTAAAATGGACTGAAAAATGGAAACTACATAGTCATACATTCAGTAGCCAAAAACATTCTTTGTGAAGTTAGGAAAGAAAAACTATTATATTATAGTCTAAAAAAGCCTTTTTGTCAAAAATCCTTGAAGGATCAAATGTTCACAAGTAAGTAAAATAGCAGGCTGACTCCTGCTTTAACGTGTCAACTCCCAGTCAGCACTTTGAGTGTCATTTTTATACACCGATTACAAGCAAATGCAAAGCTGAATGTGGGGAAATTACTGTTTGAATAGATACTCGACTGGCTCACTCAGAATGTGGGTTGAATCATAATGGGCAGAGTGTCATGGGTTGATCATAATAGACTTCCACAAACACAGCATCAGGCTCTGACAGGCTCTGTAACACTCCCACACATCAGCTCTCTGGCTTTTTGACACAGAGTCTGTGTATGACAGCTTCTAGTGAGGGTTTGTCCACAGACGCCAGTGATATACATATGTACCCAGCACTTTATTCGGTAAACTGAGCAGTGACTGTAAACTGAGCCTGCCTCTCTGGGTGAGTCAAAATCTAATGATAACAGATCATGTAGTCACAACTAACGTGGGGCTGGTGAGAAAGTGAACAAATCTTGCAGACTAAATGATCTGCTTCAGTGTCCTTGGTTTAAATCTGAGTATTCCTGTTGAAGTTTCCACATTCTTTTTTGGCAGAACTGTTGTTTTACCAATATCGTTATGACTACTCTCCCTCCCTCTCTCACACAGACAGTCACACACATGGGGTCAGCCTGGTTGAAATGAGCTGCTAAAATATCTGAGGAGCATCTGCTTTAGACTCGCAGCCTATTTTTAATCACCCAATTCTCATTTCTATTCTGGAGACTGTTTTAAATCGGGAGTGTGATGAGGGTGGCTTTTTCTGGAGCATTCTTTCCGCGCCGAACAATGGCTCCTCTGTGCTCATGCGTGGAGGCCAAGACAGCTGATCCAGGGCCAGCATTGCTGCTTTGGGTTGTAATGGAGAAGCCATATGTGCGTGAGGGAGGGCTGATCAGAGAACAGTCGCTGAGGTCAGAGGTTGTGCCGAGCTGGCTAGTAGGTGACAGTGTTCCATTATATCGAGTGTGGAGGTACGCTCCCTCAGTGTTTAGGTCCCTGGTGAGTCAGCACAGGCTTTGATTACAGCTCTGTCTCACATCCATGACAGTAAGTCTCCACTCCCCATCTACTCTGACTCAACTGGGCCCAGAGAGAGTATGACACGCACACACTCTCACTGACAATGTGCATTTTACTGATCTGTGCCATATGGACTAGATCTATGAGTGTGTGAGGGGGCGTGCTTGTTTTTGTACAGTTTTAGGACAAAAATGTCCTGACTATGTTGGAAAGAAAAAAAGCACACACCTTCTCTGAAGATGCAAAATGGCTATGATATTGTGAGTTGTTTTTTTTTTACAAAAGCATAATTAATGATATTTACCCTAAACACACACACACGCACACACACACACATTTTCTAAGCCGCTTCTCCCTCAGGGTCGCGGGGGTTTGCTGGAGCCTATCGCAGCGGTTTACCCTTAACAAGTAAGTTCTTGAAGTAAGATTAGATTTAGGAGTAAGTTTTAAAACTCTTATTGTAAATGCAGAAATCAGAGAAAACCCTTCATTGATTTAAGTTTCAGTCAAAATGGCCATTAAGCACAAGTTATTCATTTTTTAGGAGATACCTCTGAAAAGGTTTGAGAGATAATCCACTTGTGAAAAAAAGCAGAGGTTTCAAAACTAGAGCTCAAAAAACTATTACAAGTTATGGAACCCCAACAACCAAGCGACCACCTTTCATCTTTGAGAGACAAATCTCCACTCTTGCTTAAGATCTGAAAGTCCACAGGTGTGTCTGTACATCCTTCTACTGTGAGAAGCCAACTTATCGCTATGGGTCTGAAAGAACGTCTAGCTATCAATTTATGTTACAAATACAAAAAAAAAAACATGAAGGACATTAGCACTAGAACACTGAAACTGGACATCAGATGTGGAGTAAGGTTTTATGGACTGATTAATCTAAGCTTGTAACTGGGATTACTTCTATTGTGAAAAGCAGAAAATGTAACCAATTTCTAAGACTGAACTTTGGAGTTGTGGAGAAATATCCCTGCAGGATTCTTTGAAAAACTGAAAGTGAATGATAAAGGCAAAGAGTGGACACATTAAACACTGCAAATGTTTATATTATATTTAGTTATTGGGGTGTCTGTGTAATTTCTTGTTAAATATGCTGTACATTTTTTTTGAAAAATGAATAACGTGTATGTAACGGCCATTTTGACTAGAAATTAAATGAATAAAGGGTGGTCTCTGACTTGTACAGTACTGTAGGTACTTACATATCCTTACTATCGTGACAAAACCTTGTATCTCCTAAATGGTAACTTTACAGGAGAGGGAAAACCATTTATAACTTTGAATGGTGGTTAATAGAAGTAAAATTTTTCCAAGGTATTTTGAAGATATTGCTGACATTTTCACACAACGTAAAGGCCAACTGGCATTTTCCAATTTTAAGTAAAAAAAAACAAAAAACAAAACACACACACACAAATGGAGATGCAAGGCTTTGTTCTGACTGTGATAATACAAATACTACATATGGGACCTATGTATGAGCCCATGTCCTTACAAGGTATAAAAACAAACACAGGCATGTGTGTATTTGTTGATGCATGTGTGCCTGGATGCAGATGGACAACCTCACACAAATGGAATTTGCTGTTTTATTTTGAGTGGTAGGAACACTGCAGTCCCAATATGCTTACTGTCAGATCTGTTAATACAGTGTGATTTTACAGATGAACAGATCATCTTCTCACTATTTGTGTGTGTGTGTGTGTGTGTGACTGCACATTTCATACCCAGTAGTTGCCAGTCTGCTGCAAGGCATGAGTATCACTCCCTATGATGTCATTGTCCACCAATCGGAAGCACAGATGGTCTGTGATGTAAAACAGTATGTCACAAGTCCTTTCCTGCTACGTGGAATAATCTCATTAGAAGTCACAATGTGAGAGTGGACCCCCTCCCTCACCATGATATACTGTATACCACACAAGTTAACACCTTATGACACCAGATTAATTTGCCTTTTCATTTGCATCGTAATCATTTGGACTCTTGTCTCTGTAACCCTGCCACTACTATAGCTGTTTCAGTGTTCTGTTTGGCTTTAGTTTTCTTACAACATCCCTGTGTAAATGATCTGTCTGCATTTGGCTTTGACTTCCCCAGCACATGTCCATTCAAGTGCTCGTCAATCTTCAAATCATATTACTTGGGTACATACACTGTAATATACAGTATGCTACAGGCAATTTAGTTATAAATAAGGCACAGTAAATATACAGTACTGGAGTATAAAGCCATTTTGCTGTGATGAAATAGTATTAATATCAATAAAATATTGTAAACATGCTATATGCTCCTGTATATTTACAGCAGGTCAGGGAACTGAGGGTCAGAGTCCAGCACAGTTTGGTGATCTTCCTGCAATAACAAACTAACCAAATATGGCAATTTACTGGTGAGTTGAATTAGGTGTGTCCGAACAGGAAAATCACAATACTGTACAGAAATCCGGCCCTCCTGGATGGGAGTTTCTCACCCCTGATCTATACTAATGCTGGACATGTTATAACAGCTGAAGTGTATAGTAAGTGTAAAACTACACCTGAATTGAAAAGATAAAACATTATAGCTACTGCTAGAATTACATAGCTATTCTAACTTAATTTGCTAGTACTTTACTATACGTAACTACAAGTGCCTTTTACAACACTATACCAGCAACTGTAGCACTACGCCCAACAACAAAGACTCCACCTCTTGTACATAGACCTCATGCGACAAACACGAGCGCCGAGGGCCAAGTCAGGCCTGTTGCATCTTATTTTGCCCAAAAATATACTTTAATTTTCTGTTAATATTAGCCTGTTTCACCATGAGTTGCACCACAGTACCCAGCATGCACTGCAACATAATGTGCATTCCCACCCTCCCCAGCAACAATCTATTGGACAGGGTCTCAAAAAGAAAAGATGCCAGGTGTCTAGTTGAAGTGAATAGGTCATTTTAAAAGACCAGCACACTGGGGACAATTAAAGAGGTTTAACAGTTATCCATAGCTGATGTAGCCTGTTTCATATAAACAATTTGTTTTATTTATTTATTTGATTTTATTTACTTTTGAATATTTTAAGCACTCATTGCCTATTTTTTTACATGTTTTGAATAAACAATGGCCAGTTCAGGTCATGGCAAAATGAATGTTAAGTAAAAATGAAATAAAAGCACAGCTGGCCCACAGGTTTGTTGAATTGTGGTTGAGTTTGATGCCCCTGATATAGACCATCTATGCAGAAGACATATTATCTCACATTTATACTATGTCTGAAGCATTTCAATTTTATATATAAATTAAATGTTGGTTTCCCAGACTGTTAAGCCTAGTTACAAATTATATTTTCCTTTTCATGAAAAATCTCCATTCAGAATGCTGTGTAGTCCAGAGCTAGGCGTAATCAACTCAATGTCTTTGTCATTATATTTATTGCAATTTTTTGGTGAATGGTGAAGAACCTACCTACCTTAGTTTTACAGCTCATTTTTACAGGATGTTATCATAAGTTATACAGTAGAAGATACAGTAGAAGAATGAACATCAGCAACAAGGAGTCATAGTGAAACACAATAATGCACCATAACACCATATCAGGGAGGGTCTCTAAGCATTTTTCTCTATGATAGGTAGGGTGGGGGGGTGAATCATGATGTTATTGTTTTTTCTTAACTGCTGATGCATGATGATATAATCATCCATCAGAAGCAGTTTTACAGTTAGAGCTTAAATTCACTATATTTTGATTTGAGTGCAGAAAAACAGCTTGTCTTTTCAATGATTTGATATGATGAAATGTGTTTCATATGACCAGAGACATGAACTAAGACATTTTGATTTCAGGTTGACTTTAGAAGAGCATTATATTAATTTAACTACTTGTCATATAAATTACAGCAGTTAGTTACAGTGTAGAGGCAAGCAAGCTAAAGGGGGCAAAATAAGAACACACTAGATTTTGTCTTAGATCCACACGTCTTCCTGTCTCCTTCATTTAGCTTCTATCACAATGTAATTTTCACATTTGACATATCTTTTGATGTCTAACATTTCAGTATTAAAGAGAGGAAGTGTGGGTTTCCCCTAGCAACTGTTGCTGAGGAAGTGAGTTGTGATTGGGGTTAAAATGCGTCATAACTGAACTACAATCATATCAGCATTTTTTTTGGAACATAAAGCATTAAAGATCAGGGTGGGGTTTCCTGAAATTAGAGAAGATTATTTTTAAATGGTAAAGCGAGCAGCTCACTGAACACTATCTTTACCAGTTAAATGATCTACTAAGATGCTTTTGGGAAACAGCTCAGAGCAGTACTGAAGGCCTCCTGAGCACCCTGGCCTTTGTAAGTTCCTGTCTTAAATGGCACTCAGGAAACATCTCATTATATACTTAAATGTACATATGCTCACGTGATGAAGTAAATCTACTGTGTCTACTGCTGTCTACTACTGCGCTTGACTTTTCCCCATATACTGCCACCTGTTGGTTATACACACTGATCCTCATTAACAGAGAGCCGCATGCATATATTTTCTTTAGTGTCACAGTGGTCGACTGACAAGCAAGAGGATTTAGCTGTTAAAGCGGAAGGAGAAAATGAAAAAAAATATCTCTCACACACACTGATGTCGTATATCCCTAGAGGTTCTCAGTACCAGCCCTGTGTCAAACTAATTAGGCTAATATATCCTCATCACAGCCGAGGAAGAATACAGTAGAGAAAATATATTCTACATAGTGTATATGGTAACAAATATCCAGCTGTTTAGTGTTGAGCTGGAAGTAATGGACTGATACCATTTATACATAAGCAGTGGTTTGCTTAGAAGATTAAGGTAATGGACAACCAAGTCTTCATGAGGAAAAGTTATGTGATATAGGCACAATGAGTCACGTCTGGACAGGACATCTGTGAATGACACTGCAATTAAATGGTTGCAAATCGAGATACCATCTAGCAGTATGATTTATTCCTGCCAAGCCAAGAGTCAGTCTCAAGCCCAGTGGATAGTGTGAATTCAAAGACCAGCAGGCGATACATTACTTTCCGCAAATGCTCACTTTCCTATAAAGCACTACTGTTCACCTGCAGAATAAAGGCTTTTTAAGGATTACAATGGGCTGCTCAGATCTGTGAATGTATGATGCCTTTCCGATGTATTTCGTGAAAGAAGCACACCAGGCTTGTCTGTTTCCGCAGCAATTCACCTGGCAAGCACTTGAGTCACTTTTCTGCAGTTTGTGAAATGCATTATGGTTTCTCCCACATAGCGTTTTTCAGGCTTTGTTTCCTCTCTCTGGTGAGCACAGGAACATTCTGAGCATGGGAAAATCTTCAGCTGTGCTTTTATTTGCAGAGTGAGGAAACAGCAGGCCAACATTGTAGCCTTTGAGGTGCCTTCATGTAGGATTTATGCACCTGTGTGGCCCAAGTTACTTATTACGTTTCTATTCCTCAACTACTGAGGAATGGTTTAAAAGACACCCTCCAAAAATATTCCATAATGTGTTTTTTTTTCCAAGAGAAACAAGGTTGCCCACATTTCCTGCTATACAGATGATGGGGAGAATGTGTGGGGGGAGTAGTTTTCAGGTGATGTTATTACTATTTATAGCAATGATCTAAATAGCAATTAATCTTATATATTGCTAGGGCAGCAGTTCTACTGAATCATATTAAGTGTGAGTGGGTGGGAGTAGAAAATGTTAGAGTAGATTAATCAGATTAATGAGTCTCCTGCATTGCATATATATATATATATATATATATATATACACACACACACACACACACACACACACACATTAAACAGTACAGTTTATCTCAGTGCATGATGTGACACTGACAGCATACCAGATAGTGTGAGCAGCAGTCACTCAGCACAGATGGCTCTGCTTGGGCTGTTAATGGGGTTTAACCCCAGTAGCCTGAATGACCTCACCCTGCTCTCCAGGCCACAGAGAGCGGCTGATGTCTGGCAAGAAGGTGCTGACTCATCACATAATGTACACTCATTCTGCCTTTGAAACACTGCTACATATAGAATTCAGTGTTTTCAGTAATATGAAAACAGTATGGTGGCAGATACACTTATAAAAGGACTGTAATATGCTACTACTGTGCAATTTCACAACTTCATGTAATAAAATTAAAAAGGCAATAAAATGAATGAATACAAAATATTTAATTTTAATTTTATTTAAAAATAAAATTTTTCCTTGAATAACTTCTTGTTGTTGCCAAAATACTAACAATATTAAATATATCGTCGCTGTCCAAAGAAAAAATAGTATTTCCAAAATAGTGACTTTACAGTCAAAAACACTCTTACCTTTGAATGTAAGTTAATGTAAAGAGCGTTTTTATTGGTCCGTTCATCATGAAATTTTCACACAACGTAAAGGATGACTGGTGTGCTGAAATGGTGTAGAAAACAAAAAAAAAGACAAAAAACACATACGTCCAGCACTTAAGTAAACTTTTTTGTGTTTTAATAAAATATTATAGTTTTATGTGTGTGCAGCTGACCGAAGCTGTGTTTGCTAGTCAAGTGCTGGCTAGCATTTTTCACTTTTGCTCAAAATTGCCTCAGAATCGTCACTATCGAAAAAATTTGGCAAAGATTTGATTGTTTTGGTAGTGATAAAATGGAATGCTCAATGATTTAAAATAAACACAGTTAAGGTATAAAGTCACTCAAACCAAAAGGATTTTAGTCTAAAGTTCAAGTCAGATAAATGTCTGAAAAGCGTTTTGAACCAATTTGGTAGAGTGATAAATATACAAACTTTCACACATAATGCAGCTCAAAGTGCTTCAGAGGGTTTTAGTGTGTTTGTTTATGTTGAAGTTCATTAGAAGAAGCTGTGAAAACTTTACAGGGCATTTGAGGTTGGAACTTTCCAGATTGTAGTCAAGTATGGAAGACATCAAGACGCTGTTAGCTTTCTGTGAGAGTATGACATTTAGCACTTCTAACAGCTATGATGTGGAAAAAGTTTAGCAGATGGCTCATTGACAGATGCCAGTATGTATCATGCATGGTTTCTCCAGCATAAATCTAGTGGATACGTGTAAATGGAAAACAAGATGGGATTGTTGATTTCAACATAAAAGTGAGTCATAAATAGATGAGTTTCACACAGTTTGACCTCACCTGTGAACATACATGGGAAGGAAGTGAAATCCCCCGGGAGCTTTGTTGCATATTGGTGCATGTGGCAGATGTAGCTGTGCTGCTGTGTAAACAGCCACTCTAATGAAAGGCATTGAGGGGCCTGTGTTTGCCTCTGGGAGTGTGGGCCATGCTTCATGCTTTGGGCCTGTGAAAGAGCCCTAATCTCTGCACTAATCTCCCCAGCGTTCAGAGCAGAATTCCCCTTCCAACGGCTGCCGGCCTTCAACACAGCACACTCTCCACCATCTGGTTGACTAGGCTACAGGAAAGGAGACACAAGCCTCAGAACACAGTACTGTAACCTTTTGAGGTCTTGACTGCTTGTGGTTCCAAACTGTGGGCACAGACAGACACTTTAGAACTAAAGAGACACTTGAGGACGAAAGTGTTTAGTCTAGAAAAAAGGAGAATCATTTATGAGTATAACATGTAACATAATTCAGCATTAGAATCTTGAAAAAAAATCAGCTCCTCCCTCATCCTCAGTGCAGAGCTGATGCAGACCATTTGTTACATTGAGACTCCTTCTGAGTTTGCTCCACGTGTTAGTTTTGGTTAACCACTGCCTTCTGCTGTTGGAGATAAGCACTGCACTTGGCTTGAGAAATGATCTGTGCGTGTGTGTTTGTTTATCTGGAATTTTATTTCTGTGAGAATTTTCCTCCTCATGGTAAGTCAATGAAAACAGTCTACAATACAGAAAGTATTGTGTTTTTACAAAAATGTAAAAATAAATGCTTTTAAAAGCTTGAATTGAACGTCTGTTAACATTAAGTATCTTTTTTATGTACTGAAGTTCAGGCATTTTACACATCCAAACAGACAGTAAATGTAGTTCTATCTCAGATATTACTAAATAAAAGTTGTATTACCATAAAAGTTGTATTAACATGAATAATTTACTTTTAACATATAAATTTAATACATTTTACATTTATAACTTTTGCATATAAAATTAAAACATTTTTGTAAGTAAAATGGAATAATTTACCCATTGTCTTAAGTTTTGCTTTCCAACCTCACAAGTGTGTTGAACCATAAAAATAACTTAGTGTCACATTCAGTCAGTGACATGAAGAATAAGGGGCATCACTGAAGTTGAGACAAGCCGAATTTTACAAAAAAGTGGTAAATTTAGCTTTTATTCAGCACTGATAATTTGTTGTTTTCTCCACCTTCAACAGGGTCTTTAAAACATAATCTCGTCTGACCCAATCATGCAGAGAAAACATGTTAGAAGCTCTAACCTTAAAAACTGTGAGCAGCCAGAAATATTCCACCCAGTCACAAATTCAGTGTTACTGAGGTGGGATATTCTGTTTTGAGTGCAAGCAAGATGGAGAACAACACCACAGTCATTTATTGATATAAAAAAACCTCAGATTAGCATGTCTTTTTGCCACAGATCTCATGAAATGACACAGGAATGTTCATGGCCATTATACTGCCTTAGTCATTATGTCAGTGAGATTAGCAATAATGAAATAATAAGGATTTTATGAAATGTCAAAAATCTTTACACTATGGACTGTGTATGGAATGTATACACTGTGATGATTTCTGTGATGTAATCTAATCCTAATCTACCATCTCATTATTTATTTAACAAACATACACCTTTTACTAAAACAGTGTCATATTTTTACTGTGTGGAGGTACTAGTCTGTGCTGACAAGTTGGTTTGATATGATGTTAAAAATAGAGCACTGATATTAGGCTGAGCTATTTCTCCAGGCACTATTGCCTTATGCAATGCTCTTGGTTTTAGAGGCTTACTTTAGACACTGACTGCATTTAGACACTACAGAGTTTTTCCCTCATCACAGTATCCATTCCTTTCCTTCAAGTCATTTTGGAAAATACTTGTGAAGAAAGTTTCGCATTCTCCTACTATTAAGAGGCCCTTTGTCCTTTGTCGTTTGCATATTCTCACATCTGTCCGTCAAATGTTTTTAATTTTTTTAGGATTTGCAAATATAGCACAGTATAAACTAAGCTTTTTGAAATGCATGTCATTTGTCAAAAAAGACACTGATTTTAAACTGAAATCTTTATTTCAAAATACCATCTATAGTTTAGACTTACACACAGAGCCATTTAGGTCATGAGATCACGATTCTCGAACCACTCACCCTCTTGAACACTGACATAATACACACAGGCATGCAGTTTCTGCATACACTTGATGTGTCGCTCACACACTCACACGCATGCAACCATTCAACTAGGTCTGTGCCGGAGACGGAGGATGTGGATGTCTGGGCTGTTGAACTCGGGATCTTGTCTTTCAGCTGGAACCTTCTCAGACTCAAAATCTTGCAGCAGTAGCTATAGAACATGGGTAGTAAAGAACATGCAGCAATTGAATGTCATGTTAAATGTATAACAGCAAAATATTATCTATTACGTTACAATATGCTTTTCTGAGTACAATTTAAAAACACTGCATGCAAACAACCACTGTATGCAAGGAAAAAAACAGTAACGGCATAAATTGCATTGTAAGAAGCAGCTGTTTAGATGTCAACCTATCACACCAATTTTTTAATTCGTGAATTTATTTTTACCAACTGTGATTTTATTTCTATTTTTTTAGTAGTTTATTCTTCTACGTGCTGAATGGAAAAAATAAATCATTGCAGTCTACTCTGCTTTCATGCAGTATTACTGGTACTCTTTGTCCATTCTAACCAACATCAGAAAACAAATTATACATGTATCATTGCTTTATTTTCATCATATCATCCACTCATAGTTAAAAGCTCCCTAAAGTTTTCTACATTGAATGTCTTTATTATCCATGAATATTCCTAAATACTCTACCTTCTTTTTTCAGACATTCACCCCATCAGCAATTTGCACTCACCTCAAAAAATCTCCTCTCCACCTCAGGATTCACTCCAACAGTGCGCTGCTCATAGCAGCAGATGATACAGGTCTCAGGTCCAGAGAGGGCCTTCAGAGTCTCTACCAGTGGCTGCACAGACTGCCGGGTTAAGAGTTAATCAATGGTTATAACTTATCCATATACAGCATCTCATAAAAGTGAGTGCACCCCTCACATTTCTGCGAATATTTTATTATATCATTTCATGGGATAACACAATAGAAATGAAATTCCAATATAACAAAGTAGTCAGTGTACAGCTTCTATAGCAGTAGATTTAGTGTCCTCTGAAACTAACTCAACACACAGCCATTAATGTTTAAATAGCTGGCAACACAAGTTAGCACACCTCACAGTCAACATGTCCAAATTGTGCTCAAAGTGTCAATATTTTGTGTGACCACCATTAATATCTAGCACTGCTTTATCCCTCCTGGGCATGGAATACACCAGAGCTGCATAGGTTGCTACTCCTTTTTCAATCCTCATCACAGAGGTAATGCATGTTAGACACCTTGCGCTCCTCCTCCTTCCACTTGAGGATGCCCCATAGGCGCTCAATTGGGAGGGGAGGGGATCATGCTCTGCTTCAGAACGTCAGAGTAGAAGTTGGAATTCATGTTACTCTCAATGAACCGCAACTCAGCAGTGCTGGCAGCACTCATGCAACTCCAGACCATGATGCTACCACCATCATGCTTGACTGTAGGCAAGAGACAGTTGTCTTGGTACACCTCACCAGGGCTACGCAACACATGCTGGACCCCTCTGAGCCAAGTTTTTCTTGGTCTCGTCAGACCACAGGACATGGTTCCATTAATCCATGTTCTTGGACTGCTTGTCTTCAGCAAACTGTTTGCGGGCTTTCTTGTGCATAAGCTTCAGGAGAGGCTTCCTTCTCGGACGACGGCCATGCAGACTGAGTTGATGCATTGTGTGGCGTATGGTCTCTGGACCATGGAGCTCTGACAGGCTGACCTCCCACTTCTTCAACCTCTGCAGCAATGCTGGCAGCACTCATGCGTCCATTTATTGAAGCCAACCTCGCCAACCTCTGGATATGACGCTGAACATATAGACTCAACTTCTTTAGTCGATACTGGCTCAGTTTCGGGGTGGTAGCAATATTTTTATAGCCTAGGCCATCTGTGTGGAGATCAACAATTCTATTAAGAGAGTTCTTTGCCATGAAGTGCCATGTTGAATATCCAGTGGCCAATATGAGAGACTTGCACACAAAACACCAAATTTAACAGCCCTGCTCCCCATTCACACCTGGAACCTTGTACCTCTAACAAGTCACTAGACATCAGGGAAGGGACAGCGACCTAATTGGGCACAATTTGGACATGTTCACTGTGAGGTGTACTCACTTGTGTAGCCAGCTATGTAGACATTAATGGCTGTGTGTTATTTTCAGTTGACAGTAAATCTACACTGCTATGCAAGCTGCACACTACTACAAGTTATATCAAAGTTTCATTTCTTGTCATTTTGTCAGTGTTGTCCCATGAAAAGATATAATAAAATATCTGCAGAAATGTGATGAGTGTATTGTGAGATACTGTGTATACACACACACACACACACACACACACACACACACACAGTGTATCACAAAAGTGAGTACACCCCTCACATTTCTGCAGATATTTAAGTATATCTTTTCATGGGACAACACTGACAAAATGACACTTTGACACAATGAAAAGTAGTCTGTGTGCAACTTATAACAGTGTAAATGTATTCTTCCCTTAAAATAACTCAATATACAGCCATTAATGTCTAAACCACCGGCAACAAAAGTGAGTACACCCCTAAGAGACTACACCCCTAAATGTCCAAATTGAGCACTGCTTGTCATTTTCCCTCCACAATGTCATGTGACTCGTTAGTGTTACTAGGTCTCAGGTGTGCATAGGGACCAGGTGTGTTCAAATTTCTAGTACAGCTCTCACACTCTCTGATACTGGTCACTGAAAGTTCCGACAATGCACCTCATGGCAAAGAACTCTCTGAGGATCTTAAAAGACGAATTGTTGCACTACATGAAGAAGACCAAGGCTACAAGAAGACTGCCAACACCCTGATACTGAGCTGCAGCACAGTGGCCAAGATCATCCAGCATTTTAAAAGAGCAGGGTCCACTCAGAACAGACCTCATGTTGGTCGTCCAAAGAAGCTGAGTGCACATGCTCAGCGTCACATCCAAATGCAGGTCTTTGAAAGATAGGCGCAGGAGTGCTGTCAGCATTGCTGCAGAGATTGAAGAGGTGGGGGGTCAGTCTGTCAGTGCTCAGACCAAGATTAATTTGTTTGGTTCAGATGGTCTCAAGCATGTGTGGTGGCAATCAGGCAAGGTGTACAAAAATAAGTGTGTCATGCCTACAGTCAAGCATGGTGGTGGGAATGTCATGTTTTGGGGCTGCATGAGTGCAGCAGGTGTTGGGAGTTACATTTCATTGAGGAACACATGAACTCCAATATGTACTGTGAAATACTGAAGCAGAGCATGATCCCCTCCCTCCGGAAACTGGGTCGCAGGGCAGTGTTTGAGCATGATAATGACCCCAAACACACCTCTAAGATGACCATTGCTTCATTGAAGAGGCTGAGGGTACAGGTGATGGACTGGCCAAGCATGTCTCCAGACCTAAACCCAATAGGACATCTTTGGGGCATCCTCAAGCGGAAATTGGAGGAGCGCAAAGTCTCGAATATCCATCAGCTCCATGATGTCGTCATGGAGGAGTGGAAAAGCATTCCAGCGGCAACCTGTGAAGCTCTGGTAAACTCCATGCCCAGGAGAGTTAAGGTAGTTCTGGAAAATAATGGTGGCCACACAAAATATTGACACTTCAGGAACTGTCTCTTAGGGGTGTACTCACTTTTGTTGCCAGTGGTTTAGACGTTAATGGCTGTATATTGAGTTATTTTGAGGGAAGAATAAATTTACACTGTTATATAACCTGCACACAGACTACTTTTCATTGTGTCAAAGTGTCATTTTGTCAGTGTTGTCCCATGAAAAGATATACTTAAATATCTGCAGAAATGTGAGGGGTGTACTCACTTTTGTGATACACTGTGTGTGTGTGTGTGTGTGTGTGTGTATATATGCTCACACACAAACATTTAATGTCCATATTTAGTAGTATATAAAAGATACTGCACTACCTGCTCATAATAGATGCAGTCCGCCATTAGAATATAATCTGGATGTGGGAGAAAGTCAGTCACATCTTCACCCCTTCAAAAAATTCAGAGAAATCCATAGTGTGGTTGATTATGGATACATGCATGATATTTATTCCTGTGAACATGTGCATGTGTCTTTGAAAAAATGTACTGCTGCATTAGCTAACAGCTTTTTGTAACGCTTAAATGTCAGTACAGCAGGTAAACAAACAAGTGTATGGGGTGACCATTTTTCCAAATAGGTGTGAATAAACGTAACAGCTTAACGATAGCGTATCAGAGACGCTCTTCTTCAACTATGCCATGCAAAGAAATTCTTATATCATATAAATCAAAAGGCTAAAAGAAGAGTACAAACCATTTTAGTACCTTGGCTGTAATTGAGCCTGTGCTGATGAGGTTTTGATTTTCCCGGATGTTCAGTTCAAGAAGAGGCAGCAGGTCCTCCAAATCTGTTACTGTGACATTTGCTCTGTATGGGCCAAAACACTGGAGTTAGCCAGATGAGGAAGGGACGATCAGGGGATGGAAAACATGAAAAGCAGGATAAAACATCTGAGCAGTTTCCCTACTCTTTCCATCCTGTTTTGTAATCAGCCTGCACTGCACATCCGTCTTGCTTTTCCTGCTTAAATATACCTGATTCTGCTCTGGTTGGATTCAACATTTCGCTTGTAAACATGGCTTAGGTGCAAGAAAACCACAAAACTGTGAACATCTGTTCTAGAAGAGTCCACATGTAAAACACAGCCTTCGCACACTTACGATTCTATGTTTATGTCTATCTTCATTTGGGCAATAGCAGAATTATGAGTAGAAGGCTGTAGCTTTCATAAAAGTATGATAAAAAAAAACACTTGGGTTGTAAAGATGAAAATCCATGAGAAACGTGAGGAAAACCACTGACCAACATTACATGGGAATCCTACTGTTACTTCAAAATATCAGAATAATTCTGTGGTTAAGATGGAAACAGGGTCATTTAGAGCACTTTAATGTGAAGTGGTTAACTGTACAGAAATTTAAGACTAGTGATCCTACATGTCTTCTGGGGTTTTACATGTAATGTTGATGATGGTAAAAAATGGACGGGGGGGGGGGATACGTTTCTTTGGGGACTGTTTTACCTTACAACACCCTGCATATACTCCTCTAACATGGATGAATTAGTAGAAGTGGATTAAAATACGTTTTAAGCCTAAACTTCATCACAAAACTACCATAAAACAAGTGTCAGACATCTGGCGGCAAATATTTTACCACTTCGTGTAATAACCTTCTGTGCGTGAGCTTTCAAAGGCATTAAACTCTTCAGAGTGGATATTATGAGATAACACCGCAACTTGGCTAAAAAGTTGAGAGGGTAAAGCGGGTTTACGTTGCTTTTTCACTCGTCTTCAGCTGTAACTCACCCGAGAGAAGCTGCCATAATGCCCACCACTCCAGTGCCTGCCCCCAGCTCCACAGCCTTTTTAGAGGACCATGTCTGCGAACTACAGAACTGCTCCGTTTCCAGGTATTTTGAGAGGACAATAGCCGCGTCCCAAACTACACAGCCTACGTCGCCTTTACTGCACTGGTACATTTTTAGGACTGAACCGTCTCTTTTCTCGATTTCTCTAACAAAATAGCTATTCGCGTGCTGCTCCTCAGGCATGGCCGCCATGTTGTTTCTTAGTTAGCTAAAACATATCCAATGAAAAAGCAAGAAGCGGGTTGCCAGAGTGGTACATTTTACCGCCACACTGCTCAGAAGCGCCCTACTGCCGTCTCGTAATACACACACATTTCATTGGGATTGCAAAGTGTTTAGTTACAGAGGAACAACCAAAAGCCTAGAATCACTTTTCATTGTAACTTTGGATAGTTTACTTTTAGTAATATGCACAAAAATCTTAGGTAGAATCCTTGGCTAGCCTTGCGTCTTCAGTTAGCTTAGCACATTTAAGGTAGGGACCAATTTATCAATGTAACGATAATGTAGGCAAATAAAGATAAAAAGCTAACTTTACAAGGGCACACGGTTAAGTATCCTGGCCAACGGTTCTACCATAGCCAGATCCTCAGGTTTCTTCCAGGTTCACTAGATAGCGGCTTCTCCAATACTAGAAAAAGAGTAGTAACTTAGACTTCTGCGGTGGCGTGGTTGCCGCAAGCTGAGCCTCAACAACCGAGAGGACGGTGGATATCAAAATCTTGAGAAGTCTGTTATTAGTATATGAAATAGCGCAGCCTGTCAAAGACAGACTACCGAGGTCTGACATCGCATGAGGCTCAACGCTTTCTTCCACTTTCAGAACCAACATGAAATGGCACTGGGTTCCATTTCGGTCGAGTCAAGTAAATGAGTTCAGGTTATTTAATTATATACAGACGTTCTCTGCTGCATTGCTGATATAACCCAGATATGATTTTGTAAGTTTAATTAGTTTCTGTTGTATTTGTTGTGGTTTTATCTGTACTTTATTTTCTTATTATATATTTTTAACTGTAACACCGAAATTAATTTAGAGGGTATGACCATGTACAGTGGCTATGTGGTTCTTGGCCACATGTTGCAGAGACAAGTATCAGATTCTCTGCCAATTCTCCGCTTCTGAAACAGTGAGGTCTGTACTGCACTGGGCGCCTGTTGTGATATGCCAGCTGTAATAACTCTCTGGTTCCACTTGGGGCAGTGGTTTCCAAATGTGGTACTGAAGCTCTACTGCCCTGCACGTTTTGGTGTTTGTTGTTGCTGTAGTGCACCTGACCCAACTAATCAGCTCAATAACAAGTACTTGCTGAGTGTGTGCTTTATAGCTAGGAAAAGACAAAAACTGTAGGATGGGGTACTCCAGGAGTAGAATGCCATGTGGTGATAGCATGTACGCTGTGCCAGGGTCATCACATTCCTGCACCAGTACTGTCCTTTCCTATTTCTGAGATATATACACATTTTTTAAACAAATTTGGGAAGCACAAAGCTGTTGCAAGGAAAACAGTGTCATTTATGCTCATTCTTGCTTTAATGTATTCTCCTGGGACATGATCATATCAGTTAAGAGCACGAGGAATGGTTAGAAGATGCTAATACATTAAGAGGCATATGGTGGTCCAGATCATGCCTTCCAAACCATACATAGCATTCCCCAGCCTGGATTGTAGTAGCCTGACGGGACCTCTCCAGATGGCTCCTGGGAAAGCGCCTTGTGTTTGTGTTCTCTCTACTCTCCATGCCCTGACTGGGCACAAAGTCTGTCTGATAGGCAGAATGATCCTCCCTCTCCAGCCCTACTGCGCTCATGTTGCCATCATGACAGAGGCAGAAATGAGAGTTGTGCTGGCTGCGGTCATCCGGACACTTCTTACGGCCCAAACCCTATACACACATACAATTAAAAATACTCATACATAAGGACAAACGGATATTTCAATCAATTGAAAGCCAATCAAGTTTGCCAATCAGGCATTACTTTTAATTAATCCATTGTTTTTAATACACATATATTCCTCTACAACGGTCTCTATGTCAAGAGCCTTACATGATCATATGTTTCAATCGTATTCTGCAGTGTAGCTCGGTTATCATGTTCTGAAAATGGATAGTTTCTTCCCATTGCTTTCTAAAAAGGAAATAAATAAAAAAGGAGAAAAGTACATTTCATTAAAGCTTTGCATTTAAGAAGTGAACAACCTAATTATCATAAACATCACATAATCCCTATGTTCATTAACACCAGAAAAAATCCCTTCCATTCTTCTTCTTCTTCTTTCGGCTGCTCCCTTTAGGGGTCGCCACAGCGGATCATCTGCCTCCATCTTGCCCTATCCACTGCCTCCTCTACTTTTACACCAACCATCTCCATGTCCACCTTCACTACATCCATAAACCTTCTCTGAGGTCTACCTCTTCTCTTTCTACCCGGTAGCTCCATCTCCAACATTCTTTGACCAATATATCCACTATTTCTCCTCAACACATGTCCAAACCATCTCAACCTGGCCTCTCTGACTTTATCTCCAAACTGCTCCACCTTCACTGTCCCTCTGATCTGCTCATTTCTAATCTTGTCCATCCTTGTCACTCCCAACGAAAATCTCAGCATCTTCGGCTCCGCCACCTCCAGCTCAGCCTCCTGTCTTTTAGACAGAGCCACAGTCTCCAAACCATACATCATAGCAGGACGCACTACTGTCTTGTAAACCTCCCTTTCACTCTTGCTGCTGTCCTTCTGTCACACATCAGCCCTGACACCCGTCTCCACCCACTCCATCCTGCCTGCACCCTCTTCTTCACCTCTTTTCTACACTGTCCATTGCTCTGGATGGTTGACCCAAGATATTTGAAGTCATCCACCTTTACGACCTCTTCCTTGCATCTTCACCTTTCCACCTGCCTCCCTCTCATTCACACACATGTATTCCATCTTGTCTCTACTGACCTTCATTCCTCTCCTCTCCAGTGCAAACCTCCACCTCTCCAGATTCTCTTACACCTGCTCTCTACTCTCACCACAGATTACAATGTCATCTGCAAACATCATGGTCCATGGAGCCTCCTGCCTGACCTCATCTGTTAACCTTTCCATCACCATTGCAAACAAGAAGGGGTTCAAAGCTGATCCCTGATGTAACCCTACCTTCACCTTGAAACCATTTGTCACTCCAACTGCACACCTCACCACTGTCTCACTATCCTCATACATGTCCTGCACCACCCTAACATACTTTTCAGCTACACCTGACTTCCTCATACAGTACCACAGTTCCTCTCTTGGCACCCTATCATATGCTTTCTCTAGATCCACAAAGACACAATGTAGCTCCTTCTGACCTTCTCTGTACTTCTCTACCAACACTCAACACAAAAATTGCATCTGTGGTACTCTTTCTGGGCATGAAACCAAACTGCTGCTCACTGACCTGAACCTCTCACCTTAGCCTTGCTTTAACAACTCTTTCCCATACCTTCAACTCCTAAACATCTCCATACCTCCACAGGTATGTCATCTGGACCAACTGCCTTTCCATTCTTCATCCTTTTTAAAGCTGCCCTCACTTCCACCTTACTAATTCTCTGCACTTCCACTATCCACTATCTCTCCCCCCGTTGTCCTCCTCTCTCTCTCGTTTTCCTCATTCATTAGTTCTTCAAAGTACTCCTTCCGTCTACTCAACACTCTCTTTTCACTCACTAGTACATTTCCCTCTCTATCCTTTATCAGCCTAACCTGCTGTACATCCTTTCCAGCTCTCTCTGTTTAGCCAAACAATACAAGTCCTTTACTCCTTCTTTACTGTCCAGCCTCTCATACAGCTCATCATAGGCCTGAGTCTTTGCCTTTGCCACCATTCTTTTCGCTATGCAACTAGCCTCACAGTACCCCTGCCTACTTCCTTCATCTCTCTGGTTATCCCACTTTTTCTTAGCTGCCTTCTTCTTCTGAATACTCTCCTGGACTTCCTCATTCCACCACCAACTTTCCTTGTCTTCTTTCCTCTGACCAGATGAAACACCCAACACATTTTTGCCAGTTTCTCTCACCACCTTAGCTGTAGTTTCCCAGTCCTCAGGTAGCTCCTCACTGCCCCCAAGGGCCTGTTTCAATTTTTCCCTGAACTGCCTGCAACCATCCTCCTCCTTCAGCTTCCACCATCTAATCTTTGGCTCTGTCTTCACTCTCTTCCTCTTCTTTGTTTCTAATCTCATTCTACAGACAACCACCCTATGCTGCCTTGCTACACTTTCCCCTGGCCCCACTTTACAATCTCCAATCTCCTTTAGGTGGCATCTCCTGCTAAGGATATAATCCACCTGTGTGCACCTCCCTCCACTCTTGTATTTCACCCTGTGTTCTTCCCTCTTCTGAAAATATGTGTTCACCACAGCCATTTCCATTCTCTTTGCAAAATCTACAACCATCTGACCTTCCGCATTTCTGTCTTTCACACCATACATACCCATCCCCTCTGTTCCCTTCACCAACATGTCCACTGAAGTCTGCACCAATCACTAATCTCTCCTCTCTAGGGATACCATCTACCACTTCATCCATCTTACTCCAAAATTCCTCTTTCTCCTCTAACTGACAACCAACCCGTGGTGCATATGAACTGACCACATTCAAAATTACACCATCAACCTCCAACTTCAGGCTCATGATCCTGTCTGACACTCTCTTTACATCCAGAACACTTTTCACAAGCTGTTCCTTTAGGATTATCCCTACTCCATTTCTCTTCCTCTCTACACCATGATAGAACAGTTTGAATCCACCCCCAATGTTCCTGGCCTTGCTTCCTTTCCATCTGGTCTCCTGGACACACAGAATATCTTCCTGATCATGTCTGCAAGCTCTCTGCCTTTACCAGTCATTGTCTCTATGTTCAGAGTCCCTACTCTAACCTCCACACTCCTGCCTTTCCTTCTCTCTCGCTGCCTTCTAACCCGCCTTCCTCCTCTCCTCTTTGATGGTCTTCGACCCACAGTAGTCCAATTTCCACCGGCACCCTGCTGGTCAATAGCACCGGAGGTGTTCGTTGTTAACCCGGGCCTCGACCAATCCAGTATGGCAGTCATATTTGTGATCTGCATGATAGTTTTGGCACAAGTTTTACGCCGGATGCCCTTCCTGACGCAACCCTCACCATTTATCCGGGCTTGGGACCGGCACCAGAAGTACACAAAGTACACCCCTAATGGCTGGTTTAGAAAAATCCCTTCCATTCACATCTCACTTAACAGAACTTCTAACAATTATAGCCCATACATACTGTGCAAAAGCATTAGGTAGCAGTGAAACTTGTTTAAAGCTGTTTTACATTAACATTAATGTTAACATGAGCAAACATAAATACAGTAGCGAGTCTTTCTTGTTTTAAAAAAACTTAATATAATGATTACTAGACTAAGATTGGATGAACACAGTGTTAACTGTAAACACTGTACTTCCTCAAGGAGAAGGCCAAGTTAATACACTACGGTCCTGAATGAATGTTTCTCTGAATGTTTTCTCATTTTTAACAAATAAACACTTACTGCCCAGACAAACAGCTTTACATATCATTTTCTCAGGTGGTCTCAGACCTTTCTATGTATTCACTGTGGCACAGCAGCTGTCTGGAAACTGCTGCTGCTTACGAAAGGAACTGACACAAAGTTGTTAACCTTTTCAAGATTCATTTTGGGATATCTCTCTCGTAGTGGAATGGGTTGGTGCACCCCTTGGGCCAGCATGGATCCTGTGCTCGTACATGCTTCTCGTGTTTTCTCCGACTGTTCCACATCAACATGGGCAAACTTAAAAGAAAGATAGCCATAATCAAAACAATTGCAGTAAATAAATGAAGACATTTTATCTTTCACAGGATGTTTTTTCATCACCACATCTAAATGTCTACGTCAAAAGTTCACATTTGTCAGAATAATTTATAATGTACAGCACAAAGAAAAGCAAATATTCCTCACCCAGATGCCATCTTTCTCCATATTAGCATATCTTTTGCCTCCTTTAGTCATGTTGCTTGGCTAAAACAAGATTCACAAGATTAATGAATATGATTAATGTGAAGTGCAGAGTAGACAAATCCTTAAAATATCTCTTTGATGAAACGTCTGCCCTCTGCAGGCCACTTTGTATCCATGACAACAGAATACAAGCCTTTAACTATTTGAGAATAGTTAAATATTTACATGGAAAGTGCACCTTTGTGCTTTGATATCACATTAGCTAGTTAGATTATACTGTTTGATAGGAGCATTTCATTAGAATGTAAATACCTAAAGGTTAAAAAGATTAACCAAATTAAATACTATACAAAAATGTTGAACAGTTCTGCATAAATTACGAAAAAGCGGACGATAAAAACAGAAAATACACGAAATAAAATAAACGCAAGCTATTTTTCTGTGTTCGGCATTATGCTATAGACATTTTTATTATTTTTTTCTAGAACTTTTCCCGACGTCATATGTGTTTCCGGGTAGCGTAGTTCAGCGCCTGTGGTGGTTGAGTATGAGTTTGGTAAGGGGCTCCATCACAGCGATAGACTAAAGAGAAGCGATACTACTTCTGGAAGTGTGTACGGGGCTGAAATAATTCTGTTATTTACGTTTAGTTTTCCGCAATTCACGAAACTGACAGTTTGAAAGAAAAATGCAGCCTGTAGCTTAGCCTGCTAGGTAGCTACAGAGATGGGCAACGTCAAGTTAGCGACCTAACGCTGCCTCAGCCACACAGCAGCAGCAGAAACCGCGAGCGAATGACGCGTCTGTACCTGTTTAGCCAGACACCGTGGACGTTAAGTGGATCTTATCTTACGAATATTTCTGTAGCTTCGCTTGCCGGAACGGCTTAGCTGCTTCACCGAAGTTTCTGGATGGCTCGGAGAGTTGCCTGTCTGAAGCTGTTGCAGCACTGCTGAAAATGAGCTCTGACCACGGAAAGGTCTCGTCTGTGTCTACAGACCACACGCATGAAGAACTGGATCCTGACAGCGCTGCCAGTGAAGACACAAAACAGGTAACCAACGTTCCTGAAACTTAAGTTGTGATTAGCTGTAGAAGTGGTCACGTTACCTGTGGCAGGCTGGGCTGTAACGAGGTTGAAGTTGGCTTTTTATTCGCTTGCTACTAGATTTTTTCGTTCCATCTTAAATCGTGCAGCAGTTACATTCTTGCTCATTTAATTGGTGAATAATAATAAGAAGCTGATGTAAGCTTCGTTGGGTTGTAGCTGTCAGACTGGACGTTCAAGTGCAGTGTGCGTGGGTAATGTTTTCACTTTAACATATATTAAATGCGATCCTTGTGTTATTAAGCTTTACATTGGTTTACTTTTAAAGTGGATAGTAACCACTTGCATTTATTCAGTTACATGCACTCAACTACAACATTTTATGCTATACTGCTTTACGCTGGTCACTTCTCGAGTTTTGAGGTTCATCATGTTATGTTAGATCGAGAAGGCGGTTCTTTAATTTATTCAGTGCTTAGGTGAAGCGAATATGCTGGAGTTTGATGAGCTTGAGTATGGATGAAGGCTAATATGCACATCTACAAAGCTCAACTAAACTGGCGTTACAATCAGATTTTGACAGACCAGTGAATTACCTAAAGCAGCCTCCTGTTAGGTGTCAGTTTGTTTAAATTGGTAGTTACAGTCAATACTTTGCTGTAGTTTTAGTTAATCAGCTTTGCTATCGGTTTGTTGTTCAGGGGACAGTCATATGCCTTAGCAACAATGAGGTCAAGAGTCGTGCTGTAGTGAAGTACTCTGCAGCACCGCCTCCGGCTACCTATGCACTGCTTCAGGAGAAGACCGATCTCAAGTTGCCTCCAGCCAACTGGCTGCGAGAGAGTGCCCAGCTTGGCTCTGCTGGGACCACTATGCTTGGCTCCAGCAGCAAAAGCAAGCCCTTTTCCAGGTATGACATGTTGCAGTGTCTCTTTTTGAAAGCAGATTCTCTCTCCACCTGTTCTTAAGTGTCATATCTGTCAGGACAAAAATGTCCTCTGTATTTGTTCATTGTTACTGCATTACCAAATGTTTAACATAGATGCCATAGCAAGCTTTGTAAGCATTTTAAATTTTTTATATATATATATATATATATATATATATATATATATATATATATATATATATGGAAAAGAAGGAATATGTTTTGGGAGCTGGCCATGCGTTTTCACACAGTAAATCATGTGCTCTTTCTCATGTTTGTTTGTTTTTAAGCTTTGGCATGGCCTATGACTTCATCGACTCCATCGGGAATGACGTTGATGTGGTATCTGATTCAGAGGTGTGTTTTATTGTTATGCTCACCTAAAAGATTTTTTGTTTTATAATGTATGCTGAGCAACTAATCACTTGCACTACGTAACGTTCTCTCTCACAGAACATTAAGAAGCTGTTGAAGATCCCGTACAGTAAGTCTCATGTCAGCATGGCAGTGCATCGGGTGGGCAGGACTTTGCTGCTAGATGAACTCGACATTCAAGAACTCTTTATGCGGTCATCACAGGTCAGCATATTCCCTTCAGCTGAGAGCCTGCTTCAGCTGCTTTTCAGTTTACCTCTCTTATGGTAACCACTGACTTCCCCATCCAGAGCTGTGATACTACACTTACATGAACTTGTTCAACTACGCCAGATTAAATTAATCTGGTAATTCTGGTAATTCTTTCCACTGTGTAGACTGGAGACTGGACATGGTTAAAAGAATTTTACCAGCGGCTCATTGACCAGAAGTGGCAGAGAAAAAAGAAAAGTAAAGAGCACTGGTATGAAAAGGCCATTCTCTCCAAGTTCCTTTACTATAGGTGAGCTAAAAGCACCTTAAACATCTGTGATAAAAGATTAAATGAAGCAATAATATTTTTCCTAATTAATGCTACTAATAATCAAGAGAATAACAGAAGTCTGTCCTGTGTTTCAGTATAAATGGAAATGATGTTGCCGAGCCTGTGCCTTCAGACACAGACGCCTGTGCTGAGGCGGAGGGTTGTGAAAGTGCAGAATATGGACCATCCTGGCCTGCTACCTTCAATAGCTCCACCACTGAAGCAGACCAGTCCACTATTCCCAAGGAGGTATGAGCAATGTTTTCCTTTGTGTATATTAGTGTGGTTCCCTCTAAATGAGTTTGAGAGAAATATAATGTATGTTAGCTGCATATTTTTATTCTTTCACTCTTTTCTGTCTTTCAGGAGCGAGTGGGAAACACGTATGCTCTTGGACATGTCACCTCTGTTCTTAAAGAGCAGAACCTGCCCACACTGTTTAATGAAGGAGAGAACAGCCAGGTAACGGTGTTTCTTAAGTAGCCCAGCATAATGACAGCATCTGAAATGCTTGATTTAAGGAGCAAATGTATCTGAATAATGGCTGTGTTACTATTTAAAAGCTTGATTACACTGCACTTGATGTTACTTTTATTGAATGCCTTTCTGCCTCGATTTTATTGGTACAGGGCTTAAAGAATGACTTTGTACGGAACATCCTCTGGACGTTTGAAGACATCCACATGCTAGTGGGGTCCAACATGCCCATATTTGGCGGAGGACGCTACCCAGCGGTCAGCCTGCGGCTCAGGTCAGAGTTCATATCAGATGTACACCACTTTTCTTGCCAAATAGATAATAGATAGTATTTCTTTCTATTAGATTTAGTTTTCTGTTGTTTTAACTTTGTATTGTGAAGCACTTTAGTCTGCATATTTAATATATGAAATGTGCTATATTAATAATAATAATAATAATAGTAATAATAATATTATTATTATTATTATTATTATTATTATTAATAATAATAATAATAATAATAATAATATTTTCAGATGTTTTAGTTTGTGTAAGGACTGTTTAAGGAAAACTGTTTAATTCTAAAGGATAAAAAAACTATTGGAAAATGATTGTGTAAAAATTAATTGTAACTGTTTAATAGATAAACACATACACATGTCATAACTGGATTTCAGGAAAGAAAATAAAGTACAAGTTTATGCCAGGTTTCTAAAGGTTTCTTCCCTTTCTTTCTCCAAAGGGATAATAACAAACCAATCAACATCCTCACTGGTATTGATTACTGGTTGGACAATTTGATGTGCAATGTGCCAGAGCTTGTCATGTGTTTCCATGTAAATGGCATAGTACAGGTAAAATGTTACTTGATTCAGTATTTTTTTTTTTTTCTTGTACAGGTTAATACAAGTGCAAACATATATTAAAACTGCATCATCATGTCTCTTTTGTTGGTAACAGAAGTATGAGATGATAAAGACTGAGGACATCCCAGATTTGGAGAATTCTACATTTTCCACTCGAGTTGTGAAGGACATTGCCCAAAATATACTTTCTTTTCTAAAGTCCAACTGTACCAAAGAGGGACACACCTATTGGCTTTTTAAGGGTTAGTATTAATAGTGATATCTTTGGATTCCATGTCATAGCTTTTTCTATTTGAAAACTATGGATTTACAAAACATGTTCTGTAGATTTATTAAACATCAGAAAGCCTTACAGTGTTTGTCATTGTCATTAAAGTACTAGTCATTTTATTTATGATCCCTTCTAGCCAGTGGAAGTGACATTGTAAAGCTGTATGACTTGACTACTTTGTGTGAGGAGGCACCTGAAGAGAAATGTCAGAATCCCTTTACTCTGCCTGTAGCTGTGCTGCTTTATAAGTAGGTACCACAGCTAGAACTTCATTTCATATAGTGCACTCAGTAGTGCACTGCAAGCAGAGGTTTTTAATGTAAGTGATGTTAACAGATTTGCTGTATTCTGAAGGGTGGCCAGCAATATGATGCTGAAAAAGAATAGGAAACACTATGGGACCATCAGGACTCTGCTGCTCAACTGTATTAAACTGCTGGATGAAGAGAAACACCCTCAGGTACACTCTTTCCTCCTCACTATACTTCCATTTGAACAGTTTTTTCGATTTGGCAGTGACTTATCATTTTCTCCTTCTTATTACTTGTTTAGATCATTGCCTCTGCTCATTACATGCTGTCAGAGTTATTCCACCTGGATGACTCAAGCGAGGACGAGGAAGGCAACGGAGAGTCTCTGCGGAATGGAGGCTCAGAAGACAGCTACAGTGAAGATGAAGAGGATGATGAGGAAGATGAGAGCTGTTCCTACACATCATCTGAACCCCTGCAAGACTGCAAAGCTGTGGCTGTCATTAAGTCTGTAGGGGAGCTGTCTGTTCCTGAAAAGTACAAGTCCACTCACAAAATTAGAGTAGGTTTACTCTTATTCTTTCCAAGACAATCCCTTTTCATTTCTTAGAGAAGTTATAGTTCAGACCAGAAATTTTCAGCTCCAGTTCAGAGGGTCTCCTGCCCTACAGGTGTGCTAGAAGAGTGAAAACCTGAAACTCTTCAGGGCAGTGGGGCCCCAAGACTGGAGACCTGTAACACAAGTTTAAGCCAGTGGTTCCCAGCCCTTTGCCCTGCGCATTTTAGTGTTTGCCCTACGCCCTGATTCAGCTAATCTGCTTATTACACAGAAACCTACCGACTACTTTCCTTATGGTCGTTGTGATAGGAGCCAGGGGGCGCAATATCTACATCACAAATGTAGCTATTTTATGTACTATCCAAAATGACGATTTAACCTGCACATTTTCTGACTTGCAACGTTTCTTTAGAACAGAGCATCTTGCATCAAACCAGTCTGAGTGACTTACATATTAAATTTCATTATGCAGACATTTTGGAAAAACTGCTGGAAATCCCTATTAACTGGGTGACGGATTGAGTGTCCAGTCTTACCCACAAATGGCTGGTGTTGCTGCATGTTTTTATTCAGGCAAAACAGAAACACACTTGATCACACCAATTGATTAACCCAGGGTAAAAAGGTGTGATTCTGCTTGATTTGAATGAAAACCTGCAGCCACACCAGCCCTTTGCAGATAAAACTGGACACCACTGGATTAACATTCCCAGACAGACTTACATGTGGCCATATTATTCTCTTCATGCTAATCTGAGTATGTGTCTCCCACTAGCCCAACTGCTCATTTCCTGTGTCCCAAGACAAAGAAGAGAAATGTAGACTGGTCCTTAGCTATGTCTTAAAGGTAATGGATGGTAACATGGATAACACACACATGGGCATTGTCTTTCTTTTTTATTTCTGAGTGCACAGAGCACAGATTTTCAGCAGGGAACAGACTTTTGCTATATGTGCTATAGGGGCTGAAAGCAGTAGACAGCAGCATAAAGAAGGAGAGTGACCTGCCGGCAGCTGACCCCAACACTCCCATTCCTCTGAAATATGAAGAGAGTGGGGCCAGGGCTGTGGAGAAAGAGATTGCTCTGCTGCTGGATAGAGGTCTGTCAAGCTTGTAGACTTGTTGCCTCACAAGAATGGAATTTTAGAAAGCAATACAATCCTCTGTGACTCCCAGACAGTCCATATTTTAGCTCTACCCAAGTTTCCAGCTCAGCTGTACCAAATACCTTGTACACCAAAATATGGACAAAATAAGCAGCAGGTTCAAAAATATTGCTTTGCACTTCACTTTCTTGTTGTTCTTTTGCTTTGCTGTATCCATTTCTTGTATGTGTTACTATTTCCTTTTTTTCCATAATTTCTATAAAATGCTAAATTATTTTTTTCTCCTGGGCTGTTGCATAGCTGCTCCATGTGGTGAGGGGCTCAAGTTACCCATGCGTTCTGGCATGCTGCCTGGCTCCTGGCAACACCAAATGAAGCTGCAGCTCTTCTTGAAGGCCTCTAAAGCCTACTACGTGCTGGCTGAAGCCGCCACCAACCTGCTGAAGTATGGCCGTGCACTGCGCTACATCAAATTGGCCTTACAGTGCCATGGTGAGAGGATCAGCCACTCAAACAATTCTGTCTCAAAAACTAATGGAATCATGAAACTTATTGTAACTTTTATTTTAACTTTCTCTCTCTTTGACTCTCTCTCTTTGACTCTCTCTCCCTCTCTAACCCCCCACCATGTCTAGATGCATATTGTGCTATAAGCAGTGGGCTGTACCCACGTGTTTTGCTGTTTCACAGTCAGTGTCTGTATCTGTGTGGGGATGTGCAACTGATGCTAGCCCAGAATGCCTCAAACAGAGCTGCCTATCTGGAAGAGTACAACTACCAGACCAAAGAGGACCAGGAGATTCTTCATTGCCTGCACCGTGAGAGCTCCTGTCAAGGTTTCAGCTCAATTTTCACACATTTCCTATTTATCATTAATCATACAGACATTTTCTATTAATCAGAGAAACCTTTTAATTGTATATGGAGGACACATGCTAGAAACATCCTATACATGTACTCTCACAGCTTTATATGTATACAGTACCCTGCAAAAGTTTTAAGCAAATTAAATTAGAAAAAATGTTTTTAAAAAGCTATTTATGTGGTCATTAAGCATTTATTTCTTCAGAAAAACACATGATGATAAATAAAAATAATGCTATAAAGTCTGGCTTTATACATACAAATGTGTTTAACCATTTCTGCTTATCCTCGTGACAATCCAGTATTATTTGTAGTGATCATCCAATACTTGTTTTGTCAAAGCAGTACTTTTTTTTTTTTTTTTTTTTGTTAAATGAACAAATTGTTGTGCTGGTGGTAGAATTTAACAAATCCATAACTGGGGACACCAGGGAGACTTCTCTTCAGACTAGTTCACAAAATATCAACAAACTAATTATTAAAATAAATAAAATTTTTAAAGAAATAAAAATTAATTTCTTTTAAAAATACATTCTTGTTACATTTTAGTGGATTTGTAATTATTTGCATGAATTCTAATGATGTATGTTGACTGACTTGGTGTTTACCTTACCAGTGATCCCTGTGTTTTCTCAGCCTTTAATATGGCCACTGACCTGGCCACTGACCCTGAGTACCAGCTGTTTGTCAGCAGTAAGTGTTATGAAGCTGCCCATGACCTTTTAACTTCTGAAGCGTTGAAGGACCTGGGCCAAGAGCAACTGGCTCAGGTTCTGAAGCGGCTCGGCAACATCCGCAATGAGATGGGTGTGTTCTATATGAACCAAGCTGCAGCTCTGCAGACAGAGAAAGAAGGGGGTGAGTGTTTATATCGGTGTTTTCTCAGGAGTCATGCAGGATCTTACTTGAAAAGGTTGTATCCACAGACCTGCTGAGAATAAATATATTGCAATTATACTTTCTCTTCCTTCTCCCTTCTGTCATGTAGTGCGCAGGACTGTGTGTGCTGCAGAGCAGGAGCTGTGGAAGAAAAGTTTCTCGTATTTTGAGAAGGGTATGCAGAACTTTGAAGCCATCTCTGACTCTGTAAATAAAGCCCTGCTGCTGTGCAACATCGGCAGACTGATGCGCATATGTGCCCAGGCCCACTGTGCCATGACCACAGAGGAGAGCCGAGGAGAGTTTTCACCTGAAGAGGCTCTTTACTACAACAAGGTATGCACACTGCAACCCAAAGAAGGAAAATAACACTTCACATGCACACAAACGTGAATTCTCTTCTGATGTTATTGGAAAATACTGTGCACCCTAGTAGAGTAACTTGGAGGAAGAACACCCTATTTTCTCTTCTGATCAAATGATGTGGCCAAATCTAATCTCGACAATTACTGAATGGGTGTAGTTTAAATGCCTCTGAAATGTTGTCTGGATGACCACATTCCTGAAATGTATTGCCTCAGCAACAGTTTGAGATCAACTTGATTTATTTTTTATTGGATAATTATGATCTGAGCAAGTTTAGATTTAACTGTGCAAGAAAATGTTTTAGAAATATTTGATTGGGGGTGGGACCAGGCTTGTAGAGAGACCAGGACATTTGGTGTTGAGAGTGTGTGCTTTTTATCTGGAGTGAAAAGAGGTTGGCTTTCAATAAAAAAGAAAATACTTGTCATGTTGTGGTCTGTTTAGAATAGAATAGAATGCCTTTATTGTCACTATACACAGTACAATGAGATTAAAAGCAACTCCATCTCAGTGCAAACACACAATGTAAACAAATGACACAATAGAATGGGGAGGGGTTGTGCACAGTTCTATGCGTTTGTATATATATATGTGTGTATATGTATATGAAATAAATATAGAAACAAAATAAAAAACTATGTATTTACAAGATATAAATATGGAGATATTTACAGCTGTATTGTGTGTCACTAAATATTGCACATTGCTAAATATTGCACATATTCCAGTATAATTGCACATGTACAGTATGATTGCACATTTCCGTATGCAGAGTATTGCACAGTAGCTGGTAATGGAGTCTGGGAATAGACTGGTATGTAGGTGGGTAATGGAAATCTGGGGATAGACTATCGGTGCATCTGTGAGTTGAGAAGTGTTATTGCTTTTGGGGAAAAAACTGTACTTAAGTCTGTTTGTCCTTGATCTGATGCATCTGTACCGCCTTCCTGAGGGTAACAGGTCAAACAGTACAGATCCGGGGTGCGAGCTGTCCATTGTGATGAGTTTATGAGTAAAGTATACTGTAACTGTCTCCATCTATGTTTGTAGGCTGTAGATTACTATCAGAGGGCCATGAAGTGTCTTGGCAGCAGAGAAAGCCATACAGCAGTGTGGGACTCTGTTAACTGGGAGCTTTCCACCACATACTTCACTCTGGCTACACTACTGCAAGACTACGCTCCACTGTCCCGCAAAGCCCAAGAACAGGTAACACACACACACACACTGTTTCACCTTATTGCATACTAAATATGCTATTACAGCACCATAAAGACTTATTTATAGTTCTGTTCTAATTGGTTCAGATTGAGAGGGAAGTGACAGAGGCTATGATGAAGTCTCTGAGATATTGTGACCTCCAGACAGAGTCAGCTCGTCAGCCACTCTACCAGTACAGAGCAGCAACCATCCACCATAGACTGGCCTCTATGTATCACAGCTGTTACCGCAACCAGGTAGATGCATCAACTCATTCACCCACGTATCAACAGTCAGTCGCAGTCTTGTGTCCATACTTAGTCTCATACGTTTTTTTTCCCACTCTGTGCCTGTGACAGGTTGGTGATGAGAGTTTGCGGAAGCAGCACAGGTCTCTAGCAGAGCTCCATTACTCAAAAGCAGTGCGTCTGTTCCTCAATCTGAGTGATGCACCCTGTGAGCTGCTCCGCACACTGCTAGAGAGAGTGGCCTTTGCAGAGTTCACCATGGCGGGTCTGTCTCACTGCTCTCCCATACTGACATCATATAGCCTTAACTTGATTGTGTCCTTTGTCTGTGACCTACTTATGCATGTCCATGTGTCCTTCTATCTGCATTTGAAGTGCTGTTTAAAGGAAATTGCCTTCATATACTTGAGATGTTTTGGTTTTTTTTCTTTTTTCTGCAATGAAGTTAGCTTATAATACACTAAAACGTTGTTATACTGTTGTTGGTATGTTACAGGACAGAGTAGTAGTGCGGTGAAACTGAAAACTCTGACAGGTGCTCTAGAGATCATGAGGGAGACTTGCAGTGCTTTCAGACTAATCCACAAAGAGCTTCAGGATCAACAGCAGAAAGAGGTAAACACATTTACAAAGAGGCCACTTTAAGAAATAAAAAAAATGTATGTATGTGTTTTTTGTTATTATATATATTATAAAATTATATATAATATATAATATATTATAAAAATTATATCTGTAGGCAGCAGCGCCAGAAGACACAGTTAATCCTGATAAATCCAGTGAGGCCTTTGATAGCCCTACTTCCTCAGGGCTGAACACAGAGGAAGTGATGAAGCTGATTGGTGTCTTTGAGCCCAGTTTCTCCTTCCTGCTATTGCAGCTGGTCAAACTCAGTACCACCAGCAAACGCAAATCCAGGTGAGAAAGAACTGTTTACTTATTATATTACTTTTTAGGTATTTTAGCATACCAAACCATACTCCATTAGGAATCAGCTAATGTTTGAAATAAAGATGGCTAGCCTAGAGAAACTGTTCTGTTCAGCTGGGTTTATTGTCTAGATTGAGGTTTTATTTGAACAATCTTAAGCTGCTTTAAAGGGGAAGTTTACCCATTTCAGCATAATTCAGTCATGGAGATGTAAATATAGTCCTTCAGTGTGTTTTGATGTGAAATTGTGCCTTGTAGAAAAACATACTGACTCGGATTTATTTGCAGTGGTGGTGATGAGAACCAAAAAAATGTTTTAAGCAAAAACCTTATCTCAAAGCTATCGTAAAATAATGTCTCAGGCATCAGGCAGCACATTCCTAACAGTTTATGTAATGGCTTTCTACGAGGTAGCTTTTAGAGGCATTAACCACTCTGGACATCTGGTTCCTATCACCACCATTGTCTTTTACTCAAAGTTTCTTGATAATTATATATCTCACACCAAGCCATTCTGTTTGAATTTGTTCATGTCTTAATGCTCAAATTTTGCTGAAATATGTTTGTCTGTGGCTCTCAACTTTAAATTAAACAAATCACTTTATTACTCATACCCATTTTTGTACTTTACTCATCTGTTTGAAGGAGAAATTCCACAGTTATTCAGAGTGGATTGATGTAAAAGAGTTAATTGTGTGAAAACTTACTCACCAAGGGTTGTGATGTCTATGGTGAAAATAACTGAACTCTGAACTGAATTGATATTAAAATGGATTTTTAGACCGAGACCTTATCATGAACAAGTGTTTCATGAGGCTAAGATCCTATCAGCACTGCTTTTAATGTTGCTCTGTAACAGAACATTTCACACCACACAGAATGACTTTGTTTACATCTTAACAATTGAATTATGCAGTTGTTCCCCTTTAGTGCAGGTAGATGGAGTAAATTGGGATGTTTATGTGTATAGAGAGAGAGAGAGAGAGAGGTAAATGGCTTATTCAGGAAAATAAAACAAGGCCCTAATATGTCTTTATACATATTGCTACTCTGTGTATTGTGTGTGTTTGTTCAAAGTAGCAGTAAAGAAGAAGAACAGGTGAAGCTCTATAAGCAGGTATACTCGAGGCTGTTGCGAGCAGAAAAAAATGCCCCCCTGATCCAGAGAATTGGCCTCTATTTGGAACTTCTTGAACAACTCAGCCCACCAGCAGAAACAGATGAAACAGGACCATCAGTCTGAGGGTGCTACTCAAATGTGACTCATCCAGACTGTTTGATGAAATGTTGATGAAGAGGAGACAAGCTTTTTTTGAACAGGACTCTTTTTTTTTTCATTGTAACCTGGCAATGTGAATACAAATCCTCACAAGCAGTACCTTGTTCTCTCACTCACTAGATCTTCATCCTGGCATGGCCACTTTTGTTTTATAATGGAACAAATACTGATGAAAGTTTGTTTTGCAGCTGAGGGTATTTTTGTGTGTGTGTGTGGTGATTTTTTTTCTGAAGATGACTAATGCGAACCAGTGAAACTTTTTTGAATGAGAGAAAAGACACTTCATCACTGTTTTACTGCTGCATACATAGCTCCCATTTGTTGAAGCTGCTGAAGGGTTACGATTTTCAGAAATAAACTGAAAAATGACCATGTGCAATAAAAAGGCAATATTCAGGGCACGCTCCATTTAAAGAGCTTTGTCCAGGTTACAGTGTTTTGTATGATTGTGAATGCTTGACTTGGCTGTTAAGATTCTTTATTAAAATTTTGGAAGCTATTTTATAAGCTTATCTTGGTTTTGTTTCCGTTTATGTAACACAATTTCACACTTACTTTGATCACTTGAAAGAGTGCTGCAAGTTAATATAAACGTAAGACATCACGCGCAATAGCGCTCGAATGCAAACATATTTTGTTGTGAATGTCCTCACCGTGAGACAGCTGGTACAGTCCGAGGCGCGGCAGTGTTATTCAGTGGTTCTCCCTGCGTAGAACAGGACTGAGCGTTGCTCATTTGGCACCAGCAAAATCATGCATTTTAGGTTTTTCAGTACTTAAGGCCCAAAGTTTTAGAACAATGGCCACAGTGGTTATGACAAATGCTTGTGTTAATCACAATCACAGAGGCACAAAAGACTCAGGGGAGCGAAGCTGGCTTTACCCGTTCCTCCTTAAATGGTGCAGCAGTTACATTCTGGCTCGAATAAGAATCTGACTTGAGCTTCGTAAGAGATTCTTTGGCAGTTATTAAATGATGCAAAGAATTAGAAATGAGAGGAAAACAGAACCGCAAGATATAATTTTCTAAACGATTTCTTTTGAAAAAGTCGTGCGAGGTCAAATGACCTTACCAGTATGGTCTCTCGAGTTGGCCCTCAGGAGGAGGAGCTTTTCGCTGTGCCGTTCCGCGTCAGTAGCCAATCAGCGTGCAGCAGCTCTTGGCGCGGTATTGGGAACAGAATACGCGTATAGTTAGCCGACCGTGGACCTCGGTATAGTGAATAATGGTTTAATTTACAAACAATGGATCGCAGTCAAAACAGAAATGAACTACTAATTGGAAGCCGATGGAGAATTTAGAGGTTTCTTTAAGATACTAGTGGTAATGTTTTCACTTCATTTTTCACCGATTTTCCAGTGTTACCTGTCCAGCTAGCTAGCTGGCTGGCGGTCGCTGCGCACCGGGGACAATGAGTGCTGCAAAAGAGATCAGACGTAAGTAAAGTTCCGATGTAATAACTCGTTTACATTAAGACGAAGCTGAAGTCAGTTTTTTTCTTCGAATTTCGCCGATCCACCTTAAATGGTGCAGCCGTTAACTGATGTTGTGTATTGATTGTCTGTATGGTAATCATGATAGCTTTTTAAGCGATTATGCAGTTTTGGATTTTGTAGCGGTGTAACGATACATCGGGAGTTGTTTTGTTGTCAGATCAGGCAGAAAACAACCTCAGCAGAGCAGAAGAAACAGTGGAGACGTTTATTCAAAAATGTTCAATCCGTTGTTTTTAACAGAACTACAGAAAGCCAAAAGCAGAGCCCAGAACAGCAGTAATTTCAAGGAGGAAGCAAGTATCTGCAATCAACTCGGAGAGCTCTTAGCCAAAAATGGTAAAGAGCCCAAAATATAGGATAGCTGATAATGGCTCGCAAGATTGCGTTGTTTGTTTTTCTCTCTTACTTTTTTCTGTTTTAGGTGATTACCAGGCTGCCATTGAGGAGCATCGGCAGGAGCTGGTCTTGTCAGAGACGTTACATGATGTGATTGGCTGTGCAGTAGCCAATAGGAGGATTGGCGAATGTTACGCAGAACTTGGAAACATCAAAGCTGCTCTGAAGGTGAGAAAAGACCTGTCAGGTTCTAGCTGTGATGAGTTTTAGGTGAGGGTTACTCAACCAGCACCCTCTGCTGCTCCTTGGGCCAATACTGAGGAGGAACTGGTGTTCCGTAGGAGGCTGGTGATGGAAAAATGTATTGGTAATTTATTGGCTGAACGATTAATCGTTTTTAATCGAAATCGCGATTTGAATGGACGCGATTTTCCAATCGCAAGAGCTGCGATTTGAATGAGCCGATAGCCTGCAAGTAGGACCAGGGAAAAATCAACCCAACAAAAAAACGCTGTTGACCAATCAGAAGCCGCTAGTCGTGCACATCCCTAAGACAGAAATCAAAAGCTAAAAACAAGCCGCATTGCGCTCGACATCAGGAAAAAAAATTAACCTTTCATCTGAGCAACCGTGCGAGTCCCAAAGTCCAGTGGACGAGTAGGTACCGAAGAAAAATGGCACATCGTGTGTGTGGGAGCAGTTTGGTTTCAGGAAAACTGACATTGGCCAAAAACAGGTACTGTGCAAGACGTGTCGAGCATCGGTGCTAACCTCACGAGATAACACCACTAACCTCTATCAACACCTGAAGAAACATCATGGACAGCTGTACGATGAGCGCATGTTAAAAAGGTCCAGTGATGAATCCCACAATCATCTGGTACCA
The DNA here is from genome assembly GCF_015220715.1 of Pygocentrus nattereri. Lineage (NCBI taxonomy): Eukaryota > Metazoa > Chordata > Actinopteri > Characiformes > Serrasalmidae > Pygocentrus > Pygocentrus nattereri. Next base: position 27,122,067 of record NC_051220.1, read on the forward strand.
CGGCCAGGCAAACGTCTGTTACACAGGCGTTCGACCGCATTGCGCCATATGAAAAAAGCTCGCGAAGGCACCGCGAGATAACCGAGTACATGGCTAAAGACATGGTACCGATTTACAGTGTCCAAACATGGCTTTCAAAACCTTCTCTTGACTCTTGACAAAAGATACCAGCTTCCATCCCGCACATACTTCAGCCAAGTCGCCATTCCAGAACTGTAAACTACACAGGAACAAAGTTGAAACGGAGCTGAGAAGTGTGGAGTATCACGCGACAACGACAGATATGTGGTCGAGCCGAACCGCTGAACCTTACCAAAGCCTCACTGTTCACTTCATAAATTAACATTTTGAATTAAAGATGTGAAATATGTTCTCTACATACTTCGTACTTTCCTCTTGACCATACGGGAGAGAACATGGCGAATGGATTAAAAGACGCGCTGGCCAACTGGGGTTTAAATGACATGGGGCAAGTGTGCAGAACCACAGATAACACATCTAACATGATAAAGGCAGCCGACATAAACCAGTGGACCAAAACTTTCCAAGATTGAGCAGGCAGGCCCGCAAATATCTTTGTGCACCACAAGTTCACCCTCAGAAAGGCTCTTCAGTGCAGGAGGCAACATTGTGAACTGTCAGCATTCATGCCTTAAGCCACAAAAGGTGGACATGCTCATCTTTTTGGCAAGAAACCTGTGATCACTGGATTCTGTCTATACATGCAAACATTTGATGATGCTACTTTTGCACTTAATGTGATTTACTGCTAAGTTTATTTTGTAAAAATGCATCTTAAACTCAGAGTTTAACATATAGCTGTGATATTTTGCTTATTTCAGCTTTTCTACTGATGCATGACTGTCCACTGCTGACTAGTCAGTTACCGATGTTGCAGTTAAACCTTTATGCGAATTTCTGTATCTTTTGTTGTTCTTTAAAGGTGTTGAGTTTTAAAAATAAAACAACTGCATTTAATCTGACAACCCTGGGAATATTTTTTTTATGGAGAAGTTTATAATTATATTTGATAGATATTTGAAACACTAATACAGGTTTAGGATTTAATGGATTAAAAATAATCACAATTTAAATCGCAATATTCTGTGGAAAAATCGCAATTAGATATTTTGCCCAAATCGTGCAGCCCTAAAGCCATGCAACAATTATGCACAAAGCAATTTTTTTGCCACTTGGTTCTAGAAACAAAATACATTTCCCTGAATTTTGTCATCCAATCATGAAAATGTGCTTGATTTTAGAGGTGAACAACATGGCAAAAATACAGTATTGCAATAGTGCAAAAATTGTCATGATGTGTGATATGTCAAAGTGTTTATTTATTTAGATCAGTTGGAATAGAGGAAAGCAACCTACACTGCTAGATTAAAAAATACTATTAAAAACTAAATATAATTATTTCACTCAGTATTTTTCATACTGTGTTGCACTAAATCCAGTCAAAGGGAACTAATTTTGCTCTCTGTATAATTAAACAGACAGTTGGTCAGTGTTCTACAAGTGCTATCAGTGTGCACAGTGTGTTTACAAAAGTGTATTGTGTTTGACAGTTTATCACAACAGTGACATACACTCACCCGGCCGCTTTATTAGATGTTCAATTGCTTGTTAACACAACTAGCTAATCAGCCGATCACATGGCTGCAACTCAATGCATTTAGGCATGTAGAGGTGGTCAAGACAACTTGCTGAAGTGCAGACCGAGCATCAGAACGGGGAAGAAAGGTGGTTTAAGTGACTTTAAACGTGGCATGGTTGTTGGTGCCAGACGGGCTGGTCTGAGTATTTCAGAAACTGCTGATCTACGTGGATTCTCACGCACAACCATCTCTAGGCTTTACAGAGAACGGTCCGAAAAAGAGAAAATATCCAGTGAGCGGCAGTTGTGTGGATGAAAATGCCTTGTTGATTTGAGAGGACAGAGCAGAATGGACAGACTTGTTCCAGATGATAGAAAAGCAACAGTAGCTCAAATAACCACTTGTTACAACCAAGGAATGCAGAATACCATCTCTGAACGCACAACACCTCGCACCTTGAAGAAGATGGGTTACAGCAGCAGAAGACCACACCGGGTGCCACTCCTGTCAGCTAAGAACAGGAAGCTGAGACTACAGTTCGCACAGCTCACCGAAATTAGACAGTAGAATATTGGAAAAAATGTTGCCTGGTCTGATGAGCCTCAATTTTAGCTGCGACATTCAGGTGGTAGGGTCAGAATTTGGCGTAAACAACATGAAAGCATGGATCCATCCTGCATTGTATCAACGGTTCAGGCTGCTGCTGGTGGTGTAATGGTGTGGGCGATATTTTCTTGCCACTCTTTGGGCCCCTTAGTACCAATTGAGCATAGTTTAAATGCCGCAGCCTACCTGAGTGTTGTTGCTGACCATGTCCATCCCTTTATGACCACAGTCTACCCATCTTCTGAGGCTACTTCCAGCAGAATAATGCACCATGTCACAAAGCTCATATCATCTCAAACTGGTTTCTTGAACATGACAGTGAGTTCACCGTACTCCAATGGCCTCCACAGTCACCAGATCTCAATCCAATAAAGCACCTTTGGGATGTGGTGGAACGGGAGGTTCACGTCATAGATGTGCAGCCAACAAATCTGCAGCAACTGCATGATGCTATCATGACAATATGGACCAAAATCTATGAGGAATGTTTCCAACACCTTGTTGAAAGTGTGCCACGAAGAATTAAGGCAGTTCTGAAGGCAAAGGGTGTCCAACCTTTTACTAGTAAGGTACCTAATAAAGTGTCCGGTGAGTGTATATTGTCATATTGCCAGGCACTACTTAATTTGCCACTACTCTGCTTGATTTCAGATATAAAGCAAGCTCATGTTTACCTAAGTTTCACCTTTTATATTGAATTTTACACATTGCATATTGTGGCACACAAATTGCTGTTGAAAATTTCCCAAAAATAAATTTTTAAGCTGTGTGTTTTTTTTTTTTTGTTTTTTTTCTTGTGGGATTTAATGCTTTATACTGATAATGAGATGGACCTTGAAGTAGAAGATTGTGAAACCCTGTGATAGGTGATGACTGATGTTTTTCATGACTTCAAATCAATGGTGCCTGTCTCTGTTCCAGCATCAAAGACAGCATTTGGACTTGGCTCGGTCCGTCAGTGATGCCGCTGAGGAACAAAGAGCTCTGGCCACCATTGGCCGGACTTACCTCTTCCTTCATGACCGTGACCAATCACAAGACAGTCTGAAGCAGGCCAAGGATGCTTTCAAGAAGAGTTTGGCTATCGTGGACGAACGTCTGGAAGGTCTTGTTCCTATTTTGTACTAAATTCTAGTGATGCTAGAAGTGACCAGGAGACAACAAGACAGTAGAGGAGAGTCTAGTGCTCAGGGAGAGTTGTGAATTTGTTTATTAGTTTTGGAAGGAAGCTAGGTCACACTTTCTTTCTTTGCAGATTTCCAAAATGTTGGCAGACTGCCTGTGCTTTAGAATAAGACTATAATTCCTGTATTCTCCTATGACCTATTATGGTGTGGCTGACCCTTGCTTGACTTCTGAAGAATATCTCACTGCCAAATGCTGCTGAAAGGCTTCACTAGTCAGGCCATTGTTTCTGTTGACGTATGAACAGATGAATGTGTTTCCACTAGCTATACTGTGTGGTTGTAATTTCCAGTACTTAGTGTTGGAGTGTTTGGGGCTGATGTATCTTGTATGTATTTGTGTGCTGCAGGCACAGTTTCAGCACGGGAGCGGAGTGAAATGAGAGCACGTCTCCTGCTGAACCTTGGCTTCGTGTGCGACGGCCTAAAAGATCCACAACGCTGCAGTGACTTCATCCGCCAGAGTATCTACATCTCAGAGTGAGATGCCCTTGCTCGGAGCCCATGCCAGTCTGCACTGTCTGCTCAGTACTCTACCTTGGTTTTGTTCATGCAATACTATGTACCTAACTCTGGTCCTCTTTTGTCTTAGGAAGAACAATTTCACAGAGGATCTCTACCGTGCCAACTTCAACCTGGGCAGTATCCACTTTCGGAATGGGCAGCATTCTCTTGCCATTCGGTGCTTTGAGAAGAGCAAAGAGTGTGCACGCAAGATGAGCGACAAATTTAGCGAGAGTGAATGTTTCTACAACATTGGCAAGGTACCAGTCAACACTGTAGTAAGGCAATGTTCTTCAGGCTTGAAGAAATTTTTTCAGGCTTACACAAAAGCTGAGGTGGTTTTGCTCTTTCAGCAAATGTCATATATTTGATATCTGTGTAGGTTTTGTTGAATCTGGGAGACTTCCTGGCTGCCCGGCGCTCTCTGAAGAAGGCCTTCCGTCTAGGGTCCCAACAGCCTGTAGAGAGAGAGGCAGTGAAAAGAGAATTAAGATACGGTGAGAAGAAGAATCACACATTTAATTTTTATTTAGTTTTTTTTTTTCCAGACTGTTCTGTATAAATTGAAGTATTTGAAAGTGTTTGCGTGTATTTCCCTTGTCTGTGTTGGTTTCCTCCGGGTGCTCCGGTTCACTTTTACAGTCCAAAGACATGCAGTCAGGCTAGTTGGGGTTATTGAATTGCCCAGAGGTGTGAGTGTGTGAGTGAATGTGTGTGTCTGTGTGTCTGCCCTGTGATGGACTGGCGGCCTGTCTAGGGTGTTCCTGCCTACCAGTGAGCGCTGGACTAGGCTCCAACACCCAAGGAAGACAAGTGGCTTAGATGTTGTTGTTGATGATGATGGTGATGATGATTTTAATGGCTCTGCTGCTTGAATAATAAAATTTAATAGTCTCAGGGGCAATTTCCTAGACCCGGATTTAAGTCTAAGCCTAAACTAAAGTTTTAGTGGAGATTTGCCATTAGCTTTGCACTCCAGGAATATGTTTACTTCTGGTCTGGGAAACTGGTTCTATGTGTTTGATTTAATCAGTTCGTTGACCTTGCCAATACATGTCGATGCTGTCTTCGTAGCAATCCGTGGCTGTGAGCTGGAGGATGCTATGTCAAATATCAGTAATAAGCTCACCCAAGAGGCCTTAGGGCTTGCAGAGGGACTAGGGGACCTCTACTGCAAAGCAGGCTGCTACACCAAAGCTCTGGATGCTTACCACACCCAGGTAAGAGCTCGCTGGATCTTTTTCAGGAACTTTTAAGGCAGTTACACAAAAGTTATGTCATAGAGCATCTTTGCAAACCTAGTAATGGAGGCTCAAATAATTTATGTTCACTTGTGTACTGCTTGCATGGCAAAGCAGGATTGCCTGAATATTTTGTCTTTGCATTTTGTTTGCATTTAGCTGTCATGTGCGAAGGCTTTAGGGAAGCCTGCACGAGAGCTGGCAGTCATCCACGTTTCCCTGGCAGCAACATTCTCAGACCTGCGGCAGTACCATAAAGCTATAGAACACTACAGACATGAACTGGAGCTGCGGCAAGGCAATGCCAAAGAGGTATTATAACAGTCATACACTAGTCTTTGCCTCTTAAGCAAGTTTAGTGCAGAGTATTTGGTTCACAAAGCTAGAAAGCACAAAGCTTTATTTGGTAGGTTTTTTTGTTTGGTTTTTTTTTTTTTTGCAAACTTTTGCATATCTGTGTTTGTGTATCAGGAGTGTGAGACATGGCTGAACATTGCAAGCTGTCAGGAGGACTGGGGCAAAAGCATGGAGGAACTGGACAGTAGTTACACTGCTGCTTTGAGCTGTGCTGAAAGAGCAGCTCACAACAAACTACAAGTGAGTCACTCTTCCATGTTCTAGGTAGCTTAGAACCCACACTTCCCAGCAGGGCTAGGAGTTGGGGGGATATTGAGTGCATTTTCACCTCACATTTTTGCTGTGCCCTTCCCACTAAGTGCAAGCAATGTCAGGAGATCACGTTTCTTGCAATATTTCTCTTAATCAATTACAAAAAGACATTTATCCTAATTTTCCTATTGGCTCTTTGACAGAAATGTACAGCTCCAGACTGTACTACCGTAATTCCATATATTCTGTTGATTTAAAGGTCTGAAATGTCCACACAGGAATTGCTAAAATGGTGAATCACCAAGCTCTGGTCTTTCATATTCTGACAAACTTGCCCACCTATTACTTTTCATAGCACCCCAGTCAAAGCAGTCAAGAACTGTGTGGCCTCCCAGTCTTCTTTTTTGTTTCTTCAGAATGATTTTATTGCTAAGTCGATTTGCTGACCAGTCTAGACCAAAAAAAAAAAACCCAAACGAATTCACTGGCTTGCAGTGATCCTACTTTTAATCTCTTACTCTAATCTTGCTCTGTCTTACACTGACCAGTTTTTATTTACTTATAAGCTGCAAGTTTGACCAGTAGCGATTCTAACCTTTAGAACCATGTGAATCTGAGAATGAGGTGTAATGTATATTAACAAAAAAAACAGAAAGCCACTATCCAGACTGGTTGTTTTGTTATTTTTACCATATATCTAACTGCAGGAGTAATTCCTTTTCTCTTGGTTTTGTGCTGTGTGTCCATGGTTGCAGAGGCGGGTTCTAAGAGCGTGGCTACAGGTGCAGAAGCGGGTCAACTCGGCAGATACTGACACCACGGAGGCTCGTCTCCAGAAGTTGTGTGAAGCAGAGGGTCACGGGCTGGAGGAGAGCGATGATGAAGAGGAAGAGGTGTTGCAGAACAGTGAACCTCTGGACAGTGACATCCAGCTCTCAGACTCTGGTAAGTAAACAAAACGGGAAGTCTGTGTTTAGGAACTTGGTCTTAAATGTAATGTTATCCATGGAAACATGGGTAGGAGGACTAATGTTTTTTTTTGTTTGTTTTGTTTTTTCCTCTTGGCAGATGATGACGTGGAGGGCTACGATAAGCTTGTGACTGGCCGAAGGAAAACTGGAAGGGTAAGAGAGAACCCTCTTCTATAGTAAATTAAAGTAAACTTGCATTCAAAATCACTGGTTGTTTTAGGCACAATTCTTCATATCTTTTAAAAGCATATAATTATTGTCTTCCTGTTATCTTGCATCACAGTGTAATTACTTTTGCTTGGCTCTAAAATGTCTTCTGATTTTTGATTGTTACCCTGCACCAACAGACAAGAACAAATAATAGACACTAAGGCTTAGACACCCTCCTAATTGTGTTTCACTCTAAATATGTTAGTGTTTGCTGGCTGTCAATATGTATCAATGCTTCAAACTCTTTATCTATTAATTATTTTTCATACTCCTTGGATTTTCTGTCTCTCTTTCTCAACTATTTCACTTCTTTTCTTTCCCTCTCATTCCCTCTCTTCTTCTTTCTTAGTGGAACAGGCGGAATGAAAAGGGTGAGACTGTGCTTCATCGAGCCTGTATTGAAGGTAACCTGAAGCAGGTCCAGTACCTGGTAGAGCAGGTGAGCTGATCATAGGAGTCAATCAAAACAGCCTCTGAGTGATCATAGCTGAAACGGCTATTCACTTTCTCTTACTGTTTCTGCCACAGGGTCATCCCCTAAACCCCAGAGATAACTGCGGCTGGACTCCACTCCATGAGGCCTCCAATCATGGCCATTTAGGTACCAAGTGAACCTGATGAACACTGCTTAGTTTGCTGTTTCGTTAGCTCAGCTGCACCAAGCGTTAACAGTGCAATGCAGTATTTTTTTTTTTTTTAAAAAAGACTTAAAAACAGAACATTGCTGAGCTTCTCTCTTGGATCTGCATAGTTGATCTGCTTGTCCCTGTGTCTGTTAGAGATTGTTGCATTGCTGCTGGACAGAGGAGCTAACATTAATGACCCTGGGGGTGCACAGTGTGATGGGGTCACACCCCTGCATGATGCCCTCATCTGTGGGAACTTCAAGGTGGCACGACTGCTGGTCCAGAGGGGTGCTTTAGTCAAGACTCGCAACAACAAGGTTTGATACAGATATGCACCTATAACACTGTCACTTTGCTGTTACCCTACAAAAAAAACAATAATTTTGTGTCTCTTTGTTTTTGCTTTTCTATCTGAATGCTTATACATGAGGTACAGTGGTATGAATAATATAGTGTTATTCAGTGTTATAATGCATTGATTTTCTTATCAAACAGAGACCCTTTGGGTTTACTCAGGATCATTGAATGTGCTTATGGTGTGTCTTTCCCCAGGGGGAGACACCGTTGGACAGCTTGCGTCAGTGGCGGAAGACATATGGTAGAGAGCTGGATCAGGAGACGGTGCGGGAGTGTATAGAAACAGAGAAATTCTTGAAGCGGGCACAGATTGGAGGAGGTGAGGATGAACGAGAATGTGGACAAAAGAGTGGCTTGTTTAGTGATTAGAGAAGTGGCTACCAATCCCAGTCCTGGGAATCCTACACTATGCACATTTGCTTTTCCCCTTGTCTAGCACATTAACTCCTTAACTGATCAACAAGCTCTTTGTGTGCTCAGTCAGAGGTGTGAGAGTAAGAAAAGCATAAAAATGAGCAGAGTATTGGGCCCTCAGCACTAGGGTTGTGACCCTGTGGATTAGAAAGGGGTTAAACAAGGCCCTTAGTGTTGCAGAACTTTTGCCAGCAAATGTTTTGATGGGGGGATGCAAACGATACAGTCACAGTTACAGATACAGTTAGTTCATGCTACACAATTTGTTTTTCGTAAAAGCGATAACAGAGAACTCCACTGCAGAGCTGCTGGACCTCACGAGGTGAGTACACCCATCACATTTCTGGAAATATTTTATTCTATCTTTCAGGGGTCAGCACTATAGAAATTAAACTTGTAAATAACTTAGTCACTCTGCAGCTTGTATAGCAGCATTAAGGTCTAAATAGCTGGCTACACAAGTGAGTACACCACACAGTGAACATGTCCAAATTGTGCCCAATAGTGTCGTTGTCCCTCCCTGGGTCATAGAGCGGTTTTCCAAAACAGGTTCCACTCCAAACAGGGCTCGCCAGGGTCGATCAAAGAAGTTCAGTCCAAGTGTTCAGCGTCATATCCAGAGGTTGGCTTCAAAAAATAGACTCGTGAGTGCTGCCCGCATTACTGCAGAGATTGAAGAAGTGGGAGGTCAGCCTGTCAGTGCTTAGACCATACGCCACACAATGCATCAGCTCGGTCTGCATGGCCGTCATCCGAGAAGGAAGCTTCTTCTGAAGCTGACGCACAAAAAAGCCCGCAAACAGTTTGCTGAAGACAAGCTGTCCAAGAACATGGATTACTGGAACCATGTCCTGTGGTCTGATGAGACCAAGATAAACTTTTTTTTGGCTCAGATGGTGTCCAGCATGTGTGGAGCTGCCCTGGTGAGGAGTACCAAGACAGCTGTCTCTTTCCTACAGTCAAGCATGGTGGTGGTGGTGGCATCATGGTCTGGAGCTGCATGAGTGCTCCTGGCACTGGGGAGCTGCAGTTCATTGAGGCAAACATGAATTCCAACGTGTACTGTGACATTCTGAAGCAGAGCATGATCCCCTCCCTTCGGAAACTGCGCCGCATAGCAGTTTTACAACATGACAATGACCCCAAACACACCCCCAAGATGACAACTGCCTTGCTGAAGATAAAGATGATGGACTGACCAAGTATGTCTCTAGACCTAAGCCCAATTGAGCACCTGTGGGGCATCCTCAAGCGGAAGGAGGAGGAGCGCAAGGTGTCTAACATCCACCAGCTCCGTGGTGTTATCAAGGAGGAGTGGAAGAGGATTCCATTAGCAACCTGTGCAGCTCTGGTGAATTCCATGCCCAAGAGGGATAAGGCAGCGCTAGATAATAATGGTGGTCACACAAAATATTGACACTTTGAGTACAATTTGGACAAGTTGACTGTGAGGTGTACTCACTTGTGTTGCCAGCTAATTAGACATTAATGGCTGTGTGTTGAGTTATTTTCAGATAACAGTAAATCTGTACTGCTATAGAAGCTGTACACAGACTACTTTGTTATATAGAAGTTTCATTTCTATTGTGTTGTTCCATGAATTTGCAGAAATGTGTGGGATGTACTCACTTTTGTGAGATACAGTGCGTGTGTGTGTGTGTACACAGACACACTATATTGCCAAAAGTATTCGCTCTTCTGCCTTCAAATGCATATGAAACTCTGTGCAGGCCAGTCAAGTTCTTCCACACCAAACTCACTCATCCATGTCTTTATGGACCTTACTTTGTGCACTTGTGCACATTCATGTTGGAACAAGAAGGGGCCATCCCTGAATTGTTCCCACCCTGTTGGAAGCGTGAAATTGTCCAAAATCTTTTGGTCTACTGAAGCATTGACTTCCTTTCAAGGGGCTAAGCCCAACTCTTTAAAAACATCACACCCCTCCACCAAACTTTACGCTTGGTGTACGCAATGCATTCAGACAATTACCGTTCTCCTGGCAACTGCCAAAACCCAGGCGCTATGCGCCTCAGTCATTTTACGTGGCCTACCACTTCGTGGCCGAGTTGCTGCCATTCCCAGTCGCTTCCACTTTGCTGTAATACCACTGACAGTTGACTGTGGAATATTTACTAGTGAGGAACTAGTAGGAACTCGCGCTCTCTCTCTCTCTCTCTCTCTCTCTCGCGCGCGCGCTCTCTCTCTCTCTCTCTCTCTCTCTCTCTCTCTCTCTCTCTCTCTCTCTCTCTCTCTCTCTCTCTCTCTCTCTCTCTCTCTCTCTCTCTCTCTCTCTCTCTCTCTCTCTCTCTCTCTCTCTCTCTCTCTCTCTCTCTCTCTCTCTCTCGCGCTCTCGCGCTCTCTCGCGCTCTCTCTCTCTCTCTCTCGCGCGCTCGCTCTCGCTCTCGCTCTCGCTCTCGCTCTCTCAGTTGCAGCTCCTGTGTCTCCGAGGCCTGTCCTGCAAGACAGTCAGCTTTTCGATGCTGAGTGCTCAGAACCACTGTCGCAGCAGGATGAGCTCCACCCCACTTCCCAGCATGCCTTGCCTCGTAGACGAACCCCACCAGAAGCTGTTACACCCCCCAGAGCCAGACGATCAATTGGGCCCTGTTACCAACCCAGAGGGACTGAGCAGGATGTTCTCTTTGGGGTGGGACCGCGCAGTCACTCACTAATACTGTAATTTATATAAGCTTTGCCCCCGGTGTGTTTGTCTTGCAGGTTTGTTTGTAGGCCATGATGATATGACTAAAGCTTTCACCCCCCCCCCCCCCCCTTTTTTTTTTTATTTTTTTACCAGGAGAGCAAAGATTCAGACTATTCTGACTGCTCCATCAGCCCACTGCGACCTGTGCGGCCTAGACTCCGCTTCCCAGAAGACCCTCTGTCCCCACATGAAATTTCTCCTAGTCAGGATGTCTCTTCTTATCTACATGGGGATAGAGATCCAGTGTTGCCTCCTAAGCCTGTCTGTGGCAGAGAGGAGTACCAGAGGGCAATGCACAACCTAGGCAGTGCCAAGTTTCGCCTTCTCTCCCAAAGCCTGTCAGAACCAGCTTTCAGCAGTACACCGGCAGTATCGGCCAGTCACGTTTCTGCTCTGGTCCCAGAGGATGAATACATAGCAGACGATTGGCTCGAAGATGATTTGGGGAGCGCTCAACCCAAAAAGAAAAGGAAAATAACCTCAGAACAGGACAACAGGCGGGACAGCATGATGCATTCTAGAAGCCAGAATTATGTGTCTGGATCGTCAGAGCCTTCAGCTAGAGGTATGTTACATAAAGATATCAGTAAAAGAAAGTATTTAAATCTATTAGAGGTCAAATTCATTCTGTTTATTTTAGGGTTGCAATGATTAGTCAGCATAATCAATGAGTTGTTGTTGAGATTGATTATTTATTCTTTATTTTTTTCTCTGTTTTATATTTTACAATTACAACATATTTAACAATATGTTAATGTAGAGAAGGGCCGTGTGTTGATAATAAGTATAATTATGCTAATTTAGGTCGGGGTGGCCAATATGACAAAATTATTATATGAGATATGATATGCATCAATATTTTAATGCATACAAAATACACTAGTGTAACATTTTAAAACTGGCATCAAAACTCTTAGTACAATGATTGTTTTATTCACTGCACTAAATACAGTTAAACATGACATTCTATTCTCATTGTAATTATATGTGCATCATGAAAGGAAAAAAATATTTGGTAAATCTTTGAATGATATCACAGTTGTTACTGGGCAAAAGAAAGATGGTTAGATCAATCGATTAATTGAATTCTTGTCGGTAGACTAATCGATCTTAGAAATAATTGGTTGTAGCCCTGGTTTGTTGTAAAATGATTTTAGTTAGGCAGATTACAGTGTTGTTTGTTGTTGTTGTCGTCGTCATCGTCGTCATCATCATAGTAGAAACAGATTGTTCAGTGTGTGTGTGTGTGTGTGTGTGTGTGGCTGGTCATGGAGGCCCTGTGTTTTCTTTTGGTTGTAGCTGAAGTGAAAAATTAGCTGAATTTCTATGCATTGCAACTTTGAATGGAGATTTTACTGTAACAGAATAATTTTTTTTCTAGGCAGTAATTTTTCCAGTCTTACCTCTCCCTGCAGTTCAGTCCACTTCCAACAGGAGTCTCTCTCTGAAGAAGAGCAAGAAGACACGGCAGGTGAAGATGAATCAGCTGCCTGGCATGGTGATGCTGGGCAGGAGAGAAATTAGTAGATCACCGAGTCCCAGCATCACCCCTGACGATGATCCTCCACAGCCTGTACGTCTGCAAACTTACAGCTCACAGACAGTGGTAAGATATTTACTCACAGTGGCATGATGTTGAGAAGTTGAGCAGTGATGCCACTCTTGTCTTGTATAATCTGTACTTATTCAGTAATGTGTGGCTGGCTGAGTTTGGTTTTGGTTTGTGTTACAGACACAAGCTGCTCCTCAGATCACAGCACATATCATGCCTGCACCAATCAGGATGAGGGTCAGAGTTCAAAACAATGTCTTCCTGATTCCTGTCCCACACAGGTGTGTGTGTGTGTGTGTGTGTGTGTGTGTGTGTGTGTGTGTGTGTGTGTGTGTGTGTGTGTTTTCTAGGAAGGTTTAAAAATATCTTCTGAAAATGAATATCTTGTGCTTAGTGGCTGTTTTAACTGGAAAGTAATTAACTGAGGGATGGTCTCTGACTTTTGCAGTACTATATAGTGCCGTGTATCTTGTGATGCCTCATTAAGATTAGACAGTCATCAGTTTCTAGTCAGCTGTGGTTTAACTGGCTTTGCTTCAGATGCACTTTCGTTCTCTTTTTAGCTACATGCTGTCTATTTCTCTTTCCTACAGCTTGGTACAATAAGAATTGTGGCTCAAGTGCCATATTTCAGACTTCTTTTTAAGTTGAACACCTTTCTTCTCCTTGAAAATTAATAACCTGCACTTAATGTCAGTTTTGACTGAAAATGGGTGGTCTGACTTTTGCATTGCTGCATATAAAGATGTATAATTTATTAAAGATGTAAAATTTCCAGTGAGGCAGACTCTTGCACCGTGTCCTGGCTGTGTGAGCAGGCCGCTCAGCGTTATTATCAAACCTGTGGGCTGCTGCCACATCTCTCCCTGCAGAAAGAGGGTGCTCTTCTCTCACCTACAGACCTGCTGCTGGCTGTGTTGCACACGAATGAAGAGGTTATAATACAGATTTTTTTTTTTTTTGCCATTTTGATGGGTAAATGCATGAAGAAAAGTTGTATGTGAAAATATGGTTTGATGGCAGCCAGTTGTGTGTGTGTGTGTGTGTGTGTGTGTGTGTGTGTGTGTGTGTGTGAACGGTCTGCCTGTAGGTTCTAGCAGAGGTCTGCTCATGGGACCTCCCTCCCCTTGCTGAGCGCTATAAGAAAGCCTGTACAAGTCTAGCTGTGGGTGAGTGTTTTCAGCTCTGTCTTTTCACATACAGAATATCAGAAATACACATACAATTGACTTCTGTTTTTGTGTTTGCACTGACATGGTGGAAGCTTATGCAAATGTCTGCTTGGCATTTACCCTTTGTTCACATGTCTCTGAATATAATAATTTATGAGACTGTACTTGTGTGTATGTTGCAGAGGAGAACAAGCGTGTGTTGCGGCTGTGTGAGGTTCAGGATGGCTCTCCTTGTGTGACTGTGTGTGGTCTTAGTCTGGCTCCTGCATGTCTGCTGCCTCTACTGCGTGCTCTCAAACTACAAGACAGCCTGACTGAGCTTCGTCTCTCTGCCAACCGTCTTTGTGATGACCTCCTGCCTGAGCTGGTCTCTGCAGCCACCACCATGCCCCGCCTACGACTTCTTGACATCTCAGCCAATCAGATTACAGGAGAGGGCATTAAGAAGACAGTTAATACTTTGGAGGGAAGAAGCGAACCTGCATTTCCGGTATTTGAAGTACCCCTTTTATTACCACACTGACAATAACTTTCCCATTGTTATCAAGAAAGTAAAATGAGCTTAGAAATATTTAAACACTAGAAGTTCTGGCTGGAGGTGGCTCTAATTTGGCAAAGTGAATCTTTAGAGAACTTACAGATTATGGGTAAGGGGCTACATCAGAGAAAAGGTGATGCAGTCACAATTGACCATGCTCAAATATTTGTTTAGTAATATTAATCAATTGTTTATTAATAGGCAGACATAGCAGATAATACATAATGAAGAAATACAAGCTGACTTAGTCTTAGTTGTCTTAGTTGTATCTCACTCAACTTTTAGTGAAAGACAGTATGCCAAATATTGAATAACAATAATTGTATTCCAGATCCAACTGATCAGATGTTTGAAAAAGTAAACATAACATGTTTTATGAAAAGCGTCATGATATTATCTTTATCATATTGTCCACTTCTAACTGAAAGTAATCAAACTGCAGAAATTTTAAACATGTTGTTACATATTGTGTAACGTGAAAATGCCCTAAAGTATTTTGATGTTTTTGGCATAAGCCCACCCTTAAAGAAAGAAATATTGTTTCCCTTTTAATGCTCTTTAAATTTAGTTACAATTTCTACATTTTTTAATTGTGTATCTGCATTTGCAGGTATGTACATGAAAAATGTATATCAGCTCACAATTCCCATATTGAAAATCTCAAGACTGCTTTGCATGCGCCCAGCCCCTTGCTTCACTCTAAATTCAAGGTCATAGATTCCCTTTTGAGTACAAGAACCAGTTATCAGTGTTGAAAGAATAGCCTTAGTCAGAACAAGCGAAGTTTGTAGGCCTGATCTGATCAGAAGCTTACTCCCGCCAGCAAGCATTCACATCCCAGCTCTGGGATACTGACTGTTTTACAGTGCATCATACATTGTTTTATATTTTTTTACTTAGAAAACGTTCTAGAGGATAGGAATTGAGCTCCGGTACTACTCAAAGCATTATGTACGGTAAAGCTGTATTCATGACGGTTAGGACTGTTCATATGCTCAGAAATGGTCTGTGTGTGTTAGTGGTCTGTATACCACATTGTGTGAAAGAATTTGATGTAAAGGAAATTGTGTGTGGCTCAGTAGATGTGTGACTTTGAGATTGTATGTGTGTGTGAGAGGTGAGAGAGTGTGAGAGAGAGAGAGAGAGAGAGAGAGAGAGAGACTTTTGCAGTGTGTTAGTTCCCCTACGCTGTTCGCTTATGCCAGCATTAGCCATCAAACAGAACTCATTCTATCTAAACGCAGATTTAGTATTTATAAAGACAACAAAATACCAGGATTTGATGACAGTGACCATGACAGTCTGGCAGTCAAACCTACTTATCAGTAAATGTTTATTGAGGAAAGCCATTTTAGTAAGCTTGGCTTCCATGACTGCTCTCTGTTGTGGTCGTGGTTGTGTTTATGCATGTCTGACTGCAGGTTTAATTTTAGCATTTAATTTTATCTTGTAGCATTAACTTTCATGTTTGTATGGTTCTATTAGATGTGTGGTGCATGCAGTGGCTCAGTGCAGTGTTTAATAGTATCCTCCCGGTATCTTGCAGGACACCACTGTTTTGAAATGAACATTTTGAGGATTTTTGAGCTTAATATGACTTTTTGTTACTCTGTAGTGCGCACCTGCTAAAAGCACTACCAGACAGGACCAAGTACTGTAGCTATAGAAACGGGTGAATTTATTGAGGGTAAGGGCTTATGGAGGAGCCTGTCTTCTCCCATTATGATATGCATCACATCAGCCAGTTTGAATCAAGTCATAGTCATCCTTATTGTCATTCATTGCACAAGTGTGAATGTCAGGCATATAATAACCCTGTTTCCTCATGTTAGTGTTACATGAGACATGGACAGAAATGATATAGTAATAGACACAGAATTGTGTCTTCAAGGTGACCGTGTGAGGATGATGTAGTTAATTATGAGTTCCGAAGGATTTTGGCAATTACAAAATGTTTACTTAGCTCAGGTGCAATTTTAAAGGTAGATCGGTAGGCAGACTGGTAGTTATTCAGAGAGATGACGAGCAGCAATATTGCCCTCAAATTGAGGCATGTTGGTACAACACACTGTGGTCATGCGTTTTCCACCGGACAGTACAATTACCGAACCAAGAATTATCTGTTCCCTGGCTGAGTACTTGCATCTGTTTTGCATTACATAACAGAAGTGTGAAAGGTGGGGTTCTCTTAAGCTTGAGTGCTCACACAATTTATCATGTAACTGGCGGCTAAGAAGTACTGTCTAATTCTGATCCCTCTTTCTCTCTTTCTGTCTGTCTCTTTCTCAGTGCCTGGAGGAGTTAAATTTAAGTATGAATCCTCTTGGAGATGGCTGGTCTCAAGCTCTGGCCTGTCTGCTGTCAGGCTGTCCCCTATTGACCACTATATCTCTCCAGGCCTGTGGCCTCACAGCCCGCTTCCTGCAGCAACACCGCATCCTGTTAGCCAGTGCTCTCACAGGTAAATATTTTAGCCATGCAAAGTTTGCAGTGCAAAACATTTTTAAGAAGTTGAAGCATTAGGTAGCAAACGTGTGAGTGAGTGCTTTGTATGGCTATAAGGTTATAGTGTAACCACCTTTTTTGTTGTCCTGTTTTAGTCATGTAGCCTTTAGCATGCTAACAAGCCAGGTTGCAAAGCAAAGTGATGGTGTATCAGCAGTCATTAGTATTGGTCAGTATGGTCATCAGGAAATCATGGTATAGTGTATTTATGTGTATGCTTTTTTTTTTCCTCAAATAAAACCAATTTGGATGTTTAAGTAAACCTCTTGTAGATTAACACTGTCCTCTAAGAACCATATTTCACAACTGTGAAGTGTATGTGAAGCCCTCAGCAGCTTTAGGAGATTTAAGCTGTCCAAGTGGACGAAGGCTTGTTATAACCGGTATTAAAAAGGGGAAGTTGGTCTTCAGGATATCCAGCTAGTACCATTTTTTTTTTTTTGTTCTATTCTAGCTTCCCACCTGACCAAGATGGGCCAAAATTTCTATTTCTGTATTTGTGATCTAGATCAAAGGCCCTCAAGCCTTTCCCATGCAGCTGTTCATTCTCATTTTATCATTTTAACCATTGTATTCCTAATGCAGATACAGGACACCTGAGGTCAGTGTGCCTCTCCTACAACACTCTGGGCTCCACAGGGTTTGAGTTGGTGTTGAAGACATTGCCATTACAGTGTCTCACACACCTGGAGCTTAAAGCAGTGTGTAAAGGGCCCACAGAGCAGCCTGCGCTGGATCTCCTTGCCAAACTCCTAACACAGGTGCATAATCCTACTCCAAAGCCAAAATATCTCAGTCTTACTAGAGCTTGAAATGTTTGTCCAAACCTGATGGGATCCAGGCATATGGGTCAGACATAATTTCACAAACTTGTTTGGCTCTGGTCTGGTTCAGATTTCACATTTGGGTGGATGGGGGGTTGTATACAGCTACACTTAGCTGTATATCTTCAGGTTTTTGATCATAATGTGCAAAAGAAGAATATGCTTTAGAAATGAAAAATCTGCAGCCTATTTGAATACAGTTTACCAAGATCGTATATTAATGACAATGTTTTGTTGGTGTTGAATGAGAACCCTGTATTTGTCCAAGTAATATTTGTATTTTAGCGCTGTACCTGGACATTGTAACATCTGAAGGCCTAAAGCGTTGACCGTTCACATATTTCACTTTAAAATGCTTGTGACTGAGAGTGAGAACTGGCATATGCAGTTATAGAATGTTGGCCTATACAGCATAACAGCATTAAAGGAGGCAAATGAAATGATTAGAGTTTTAAGTAGGCAATATTTGTACTGGTGTTGTATTATTCCCTAGCCCTTTTAATGATCCATGCAGACCATGAGGTATTCAGGGGCTATTTTCTGGAAAGAGACAGTTGCACCAGTGGGTAGGAAACAGAAATTGACTGCAGGTTGGAATGCATCAGAGGAAAGAACTTCAGGCGATGTGTGAAACAGAACTTGCACGAGCTGCAGTGCGTCTTGCCAGTTGTACGTAAGTGTTAGGTTGTGGTTATATTGTGTGAATTTGATCCTTCCCACATTCTGTCATGTGCTCTTTACTGAGAACTCTGGTTATGCTGAAGATGTTGTGGCAGGTTCACAAAAGGCAACTAAATAGTGTGGAATGTGGAAAAGTCAGACCAGACCATGCTTCATTATTTCACGACAGCCAATAAATTTTTTTTTTTTTGTTTTTTTTTTTTCTTCAGGACATGTATTTTTACCATTGCACATTACCATAATTTAATATAAAAGCTGTTTGTTTTTTTTCAGTATTTAGTGTGTCCACACTAAATTACAGCCTTTATTACAGCGTATTTTCAGGAGACTTGTAATCGTTTTTAATGGAAATCCTAAAAGTCTTAGAAGTTGGTGTTGTGTGATGTTTTTGTTGTTTTGGTTCTTGAATTACAAATTATCCCAATTACAAGTTTAGACTAATCAGCTAATTAAACCTTGCTTCTCAAAAGCCAGTTTTAGTGCAAATTTTGTCCTTGGTTGACTACTTCTTAGTCTAACTTTACAGCTACACATTCAGGCCCATAGCATTACAGGGGGCCTTCTCACAGTGGACAAACACCTGACATTTTATTTTTCTCAGCTCTAAAGTAAGTGCTTGAGTTTGTGTCTTTCAGATATTAAAGCCTAAAGTACTGTTTATCTGATGCTGACAGTTTTGGTGGTCTGCTTGGTCTTGTGCGCTTGTCACGACTCCATTATCGCCACATAAAAAAAGAAAAGAAAAGAAATTTCCTTTGACGTTCCCCTTCTTCAGATGAGCCATCTTTTGTCTGTTCTCCTCAGAAGTATCTCCTTTATCTGTTTCAGAAGCACATAATAGTGCATTTGCATGGCAATAGGGTGTGTAAGAATAGTTAGAGTAGCAGTGGAAAAATTCAGTGGTAGTAAGATTTGATATTGTTCTTGGTGTCGGACACACTTGTTTAGTTTTGACACCAGTCTCCATTCATTTTAGCCCACTCCTGAACTACCTCTGTCTCTAATGTCCAGCATTGATACTCCCACATTCCAGGATGTCAGCTTTTTAGTGTCTGTGTGTGACCAGACCTCAGTCAGAGTTCTCTGTTTGAAACCATAGGAGAACTGCATACACAGAAACTCAGGCTGAAATGGGCACCCAGATTGTGAAAGAAATTGTTATACCTCTTACCAGGCAAGAATGATGCTACTGTTAAGGCAAGGGGAAATAAAGTTTTAGGAAAGAAATACTTGTGACTAATTTTTGTCTGAAGAGCTTATGTTTCTGAAGTACTTGAATAAACGAAAAGGTGGTCTCTGATGATTGCGCAGTACTGTGTCTTGTTTCTACACTCATGAGCCATTTCATCAGTTGCAGCTACCTTGTAGGTTTCTTTGTATGTTTCCATTTACTGACTGCAGCTCATCTGCTCACTACTGATCAGACACTATTTGACTGGTGCAACATTCTCAGCACAGCAGTAATTGACACAGTAGTGGTGTGTAAGTGCCTGTCATGTTAGTATGCATGTATCAGGCACAGCAAGGATGCTGGGTTTTTAGCACTGAGTACACTTACTGGCTACTGTATATATAGATGTACCTTCAGAGAATGTAGTGCATCGATGTGATAAAATAGCCAAGGAGGGCAGATACAAGGAAGTTTTAGCTAATAAATAGGCACCTCACTGAAAGTACGTGTGGTTAGTAATGTGTATACATGCTCTGTGTTCCAGGCTGACTGCTCACTCACACATTTGAGCCTTGCTGCAAATGGACTGACCGATCAGAACATCCGCTCACTCGCCAGGTGAAGTTGTAGGCTTGGTCTGTTACGCTCAGGCTTCCTTCATGCATGTTTAGATATGGTGCATTATTTTTGACTTTATAGCCATCAGTATTACAGATTACATCACAAATTAAAGAAGGAGAAAGAGAGACTTTATTAATGTTATTTTAATAATATTATTGTGTTTTATGTCATTATATAAAATCAGGCACAGCAACTGTTGGGTACAGTTCAGTGAAGTTGAATAATTAATTTGTCTGTGTATGGAAACAAGATTTGTATGACAGTTATCAAACAATAGTCTGTGTTGTTGGGTTTTTTTGGGTTTTTTTTAGGTGTATACCTCTCTGTCCCTCCCTGGTGTCTTTGGATCTGTCAGCCAATCCTGCTGTGACTTCAGAGGGACTTCACAGTCTCCTCGGTGCTCTTAGAGAGGCCCAGCGACCTTTGACTCATCTTAACCTTCAAGGTAACAGCCAGTTAAGGGGGTTTTCAGGTTGCTAAGTTCTTGTGTCTCTCTGTCTTGTTAAATTGCGTGTGTGCGTGCGTGCGTGCATGTGTGTGTAAGTGTCATTTTTAATAAGTAAAAAATGGTGTGCAGTGGCTATGTTAAATGTTTTTACACCCCAGCCAAAATTTATCAAGTCATTTGACACGTACATGCATCACACACTCCAGCTCACATCTGCAAGCATCAGTGTAGCATGTTTTGCACTGTGTATATGTTGCATTATCTGACCCAGTGTATCGGTGAAGCTAATGCCTTAGGAAGGATTCCAACTATATCACTCACTGCTATTGCTTTCCCACAAAATACTTGCATTACAGGTTTTGTAAAGGTCAATCCACACGTTTGTCATGTTGCTTGCTTTAACTAGTTCCATCTAATGGCACACACGTATGCAGGGTTGGAATAGCTATTAAAAAATTAGGAGGTAGCGACTGTGTAGCTACTTTCCCACAATTTGTAGCTAGCTACAATTTAGCTACTTTTCCAGAAAAAGTAGTGGCTATTTTACCTACTTTTTGAAAAGTAATGCACTACATCTAGCTACTTTCAAAGTACGATTGTCAATGTTTATGAATCTCCACTTGGCACACCAAACAAGCCCGATAGTGTGAACAAGGCTGCGTTTAATCACGCACCAGAAAGAAACATAAAATTGAAAAGCTGCAAATATACAAAAGGATCAAATAAATTAGTGTAACCAACAATCATACTTGCACAACAAAGATGTGATATCTAACAGAATTTGGACTGAAGGCAAAGTCAGTCATTCCAGTTTTTTTGTAAAAAAAAATCAACAAAAATAAATATACAACCAAACAACTTCAGTAACACTTCAGCCTCAAAATTCTCAAAAAAGGCTCTGTTTCAGGTGAGAATCAGGCCTGAATAATCTCTCTAGGTTTCTAGGTAAAATAACAATCCTCCTCTGCTGTAAAATCATTATAACACACAGTTCCAACACAGTTTTCACAACAAATGCTGTTAAACGCTGGAGTTAACGCAGAACTGCTAATTCACCCTTTAATGGTGAAGACTGATGCGCCGACTGCTATTCACACAGTAATACAGATAAAGAAAAGGCAAAGAGAAAGATTTAAGACGAAGATCGATAATTTGGAGACGAACAGACTTATTTGCATTTATAATCATTCAGTTGGTTTCTCCATACATTTAATCTGCAGCAACTCACCAAGCTGATGTCAGCTTCTCATTCACCTCCTTCTTGTTGGTATTTTTCCGTTCCACCTTAAATGGCACAGCTGTACAATCTGGCGACTCGGGTAGAGCTATTTAAGGTGGAATGGAAAAGTTCAAACAAGAAACTGGAGAATGAGAAGAGATTCAGCCTCGTAAAAAGTCAAACATTGAGAGACATTTTACAAGAAACTCGAGGAGAAGTTTCCTGAGATGCAACAAAAGTGGCTACAGCTGAGCTAAAGGTTAAAGCAGAGCAAAGTAAATTTGTGTTTTCATTTATATTATATTTTAGCCTATACTAGTACATCAGAACATACTGAGACATACAGCCAAGATGGTAAAATGGACATAAAATGTTGTGGCTCTCAAAGTGGTTTAATTTTTGTTGAAAGGACAAAATGACTGTTTTTGCTATAGCTACTGAAGGGATTTATTGATAAAATATATCCCTGAGTTATCATTAATAAAAGGTTTGCAGCAATTATTAAATTAGAAATTATTAAAGTAGAGAATAGTCACTTTAACTGAGCCAGATGGGGCCCAGGCAGCCTTAGTTAGGAAAGTTAGGCCTAATGCTTCTAGGCGAGAGGTGTCTGTACCAGGCATTCTTGCAGCGCTAGAAAGTCTTGAGAGATAAGCGAACATCTCCAAGTAAAGAAATACTGCCTGTTCACTAAAAGCAAGCTAGCTTTTAGTGAGGAGATAGATAAGCAGTGAGCAGGAGCGGGTTGTATCTCTTAAATAATTAAAAAGGCCCAGTATGGAGAGTCGTAAAAATGGTCCTTGTCAGACAAAGCATAGAGGTGTCAAAAAGTAAATTTAACATGGTGAATATAATGATAGCCAATGGAAACCTTAGGGTGGTTGGAGAGGAGGAGTGAAGAGAGTGCCCTGGGGAGGAGCACTAACCATATTTGAAAAACATTATAAAAACTGATGTAATGTGTCGAATATTTGGATTTTTGGTTATCTGGGAACCTCAAAATGAAGAGGGCAGAACCATCTGCTGAAGTTTGATTTTTCATTTTCTTTAACCTTCTTCAAGAATGCTTTTCGATCTTTTTGACTGTATTATCTTTTTTTGCATTTTGCAAGAATCCTTTGATTTTAATTACCCTTTTTGCATTAGAGAGCAGAATAAATTAGCACTAAATCTTAACTTACAACCCCAATTCCAATGAAGTTGGGACGTTGTGTAAAACATAAATAAAAACAGAATCTGATGATTTGCAAATCCTTTCAACCTGTATTCAATTGAATACACTACAAAGACAAGATATTTAACATTCAAACGGATAAACTTTATTGTTTTTTGCAAATATTCACTCATTTTGAATTTTATTGAGTGTTAAAAGGAAAGGTGATGTAACACAGTGGTAAACATGCCCCTGTCCCAACTTCTTTGGAACGTGTTGCAGGCATCAAATTCAAAATGAGTGAATATTTGCAAAAACCAATAAAGTTTATCCGTTTGAACATTAATTATCTTGTCTTTGTAGTGTATTCAATTGAATATAGGTTAAAAAGGATTTGCAAATCATCGTATTCTGTTTTTATTTATGTGTTATGCAGCGTCCCAACTTCATTAGAATTGGGGTTGTAGAATTAAATGATGGGTAACAACACACACTTCATCCCCATTCTCTGGGTAGGAGGGCGAAGCGTTCTGAGTCACGACACCACACAAAAATTTGTAGGCGCTACAGCTATTAGCTACATTTCATAAAACTGTAGCGGCTACAGCCATTAGCTACTAAAATTTGTAGCTAACTTAAAAAAAAGTAGTATGCTACTTAGCTACTCCCCCATCCCTGCATGTATGTCAGAAATTGCTTAATGGAGTCGATACTCTTTATTGCCAAGACTGATACTGCATTTAAGTGCCAGTAGTACCCGAGAAAAATAGGAATGCAAACTTAATACGTGTTTAAATCCAGACTCAGAATATTTGTTTAGTCTAGCATATGCCCAGAGGTATTGTGCCTCACTGTTTGAAATTATGCTATTATTTTAATAAATAAAAAGTAATAAAAAAAAGTAAATAAAGTACATAAAGATTATTATTACATGAAACTGTCTTGTGGTCACTCAGGTTGCCAGGTGTGTGGGCCATGGGATATTGGTTGTTTGGATGGCCTGTCTGAGGGAGTCCAGAATCTGCAGCTGTGTTCTCAGCGACTGAACAAGCTGGACCAGGAGATCCTGCAGAAAAACTGGCCAGGACACTTCATGACCCGAAACTCCAAATGCCTGCTCAGCACTGCCCCTGCGATGCAGTGACCCCATACTGTCCTCTGGTGTCTGTGCAGTGGCTGGAAAACTGAACTGTGCAGATATCAAGGCCATCATGCATGGGTGCCATTGTTTGATTTTCTACTTTTAGACACTTTTCGAGTTTGTAAATGGTGCCTCAATTGTGAATTTGCTTGGAATTGTACAGCTTTAGTATACAAATATATATTTGTAACAAATATTTAAAAATGTGTGTCTGAATACATGCTAATCTATGAAACCAGTAAAGTTTTCATAGATCCTGCCTTGGCCCGTCTTCCTGATTCATCACAGTTTTGTCATATTTCTGCATTAAACAGAGTGAAAGATTTGAGTGGCTTTTTTTGGTATATTGAATTCCTGAAAATATATGTCTCCTCTGTCCTGTGAAACTGAAGTGATGAGAAAGGATCTTTCTCTTTTTTCTGGTTCATCTAGTGATGAGCCCAGATAGATCTAATAAAATCTTAACTAATACTGTCCTAAACATTGTAAATGTTTGAGAATGAGAAGTGAACAGCTGCAGTGCCACTGGATTGAAAGCATCCATTGTACAGTCGGTCTACATAACATACCAAAGCATTACTCATAAGAACGTTTCATTGATTTGTATATCATGTTTAGGTAAAGGCGTCCATTTTTAGTTTATCGCACTTTTTTCCCCAATAGGACCACGGAGGTTCCACTGTAGATGCTCGTCCACTGAATCTAATTATGTTTGTTTAAGCTGTTTGTAGTTTCATCATGATGGCTCTGGTATACCCAAAAATCATCTATCAGTCCTTCATCACTGTTGAATCAGTGGAGAGAAATCACCTTGAATAGTAAAAGGGGTTCTTCAGTTTGAGAAGAAGCACAAAACCAAATCTCAAAGATAAACAGTTCATGTCTGTGGTCGAACCCTTCTTAAGAAAGATGAGGTTTTAGATAGTGTCAAAAATCAGTCATCCTTTTCTGGTTGGCTGTGGTTTTCACTAGTATAGTCTGCACATGTGTGCTACACAGTCACTCCAGCTACTGATTGTAGCATCATTATAGTCAGTAGTTGGCTGTATGACCAAAGTATTGTATTTCAGTGTTTTTAAAGAAAGTAGAAGTTAAAACTGGTCTGTTGTAGGTGTTGAGCCTGTTTAGTCTCAGCATTTCTAGTTATTCATTCTCAAGCAGCTTCAATCTGTTTAATCTTAAAAAAAGATAAAGATCCCCAAGTCTGCTCATCCTACAAACATACGTCTTCCCAATATGGACTGCAAGATATTTGCTGAAATTTTAGCAAGAAGACTTGAAAATATTTTACCTCAAATTATTCATGCTGACCAATGTGGGTTTATCAGAAAGAGATACGGGTCCGACAATATTCACAGATTGCTAAATGTAATCGATTTGGTACAAAGACACAAAAACCCTTCACTTAGTTTCACTAGATGCCGAAAAAGGCATTTGACCAAGTGGAATTGGCCTTTTTATTCGCTGTCCTCAAAAAATTTAATTTAGGGGATAACTTTATTAAGTTTGTTAGCAAGCAGACCCAAGAGTAGCTGTAACCACCAACAGTATTTTATCTGAATCTTTTAAAATTGAAAGGGGAACGAGACAAGGATGTCCTCTCTCACCTCAGCTTTTCACTTTCGTCATAGGACCCCTAGCTCAGTGGATTAGGATGAACAAAGACCTCAGTTATGACAGAACAACTGGTGCTGTCTTCCCATTTCATTTTTTGGCAGGATAAATGTCTTGAAGATGAATATTCTAGCACGATTTCTCTACCTGTTCCAATCCAAACCAAGCTATCTAGACGCTTCCTTTTTTGCAGATCTCAATAAATTATTCTCCAGGTTTATCTGGAACCATAAGAAACCCAGAGTCAAATTTGCAAATTTAATGAAACCAAGAGACAGAGGTGGAGCTGGTATACCTAACTTTCAGATATATTATTGGGCTGCTCAGGTAAAGAATATGTTCACTTGGTGTAATGAAAGGAGGGAATCTTTATGGCTAATTGTTGAATCTGCTCTTTGTTTGCCTTTACCAATTAAATTCCTGCCATTTATACATGATTTCCATAGGCTACGGTGCCTCTCAGAGAGTTTTGCGGTCTCCGCAAAAAATCTTAAAATCCCCCCGCATCTTTCATTGTTATCGCCAATTGCCTATAATCCTGACCTTCCTCATCAGCTCTTGAATGTAGGATTCTCTAGATGGAGTCGCTCCGAAATCATCCAAATATTGAATTTATTTTCAGGCAGCATTCTGAAACGTTTCTTACAAGATCCCGGAGCAGTTTGGTATTTCTAAATCTGAATTTTTTAAATACCTACAAATTCGACATTTTCTTAAATCCCTGCAAGATGCAGGCAAACTGAGAATAGAGCTGACTGAGATAGAGGAGCTTCTGAATAGGCACTATGACCTGAAAGGACTCATCTCAAAAATATAAAACTTATTGTCTGGTGTATGTACATGCCTTCTACCCTGTCTGACGGGGATGTGGGGGCATCTGGACATGAACATAAGTGACGATGATTGGAAATTTGTTTGGGAAGGCTTACAACCTAGAGTATGCTCAACATCCCTTCAAGAAAAGAATTTATCAGTAAGACTTATTTTACACCAGTTCGCCTCCATAAGATTTCCTCAGATTGCTCAAATCTTTGCTTCAAATGTAAACAGGAAAGAGGTACATATATGCACTGTTTTTGGTCATGTGATAAGATACAATTTTATTGGAAGGGGATTCACCGTGAACTGGAAAAAATACTGAAGTATCGGTTGGTCTTCTCTCCTGCTATGTTTCTTTTAAACCTCAATATGGAATCTGTACTTGATTATAAAACAAAGCATCTGTTTTTTATATTAGTATCTTTGGCCAAGAAATGTATTTTACTTTTGTGGTTAACTCCTCATGTTCCATCTGTTGATCTATGGCTTTCCCAAGTTACAACAGTTCTTCCATTAGAGCAACTGACCTACAACTCAAATCAGAAAATGTATAAGTTCTGGCAAATTTGGCAATTGCTAATGTCTTATCTTGAGGCACGGAATTAATTATACAACCCCTACCCCCCCCCCCCCCCCCTTTTTTTTTCTTAAACTAATTAAAGTATTTTCCCCTCCCTTCCTTACTTTATCATGCCCACTGTTAAGTATGAGTATGTACATTCCAAAGTAATTGTATCTGCAAACCTATATGCAGGGATTGTTTAGAAGTTAGTTGCATTTTCTGCTTCTCACAATCCAAGTAAGCCCAAACAAATTCAGTGATGTTGAGCCCTGGACTCTGGGGAGGTCAGTCCATTGTTCTTAGAACACCAGCAGCTTCATTTGATCTGCAAATTTTCTTCTTTGATTCTTTGAATGTTTCAAGACTGATGCAAGAGTGGAGCTTGGTTTTCTCAGATCTCTCAAAGATGAAAGCTGTAAGTACCGTTTATCTGATGGTGTTTTGGTGGGCTACCAGATCTTGCACAGTTGTTGGGCTCTTTCCCTGTATCTATTTAATGATTTATTGAACTTCAGTTTTTTCCATGTATTTTCTTTTGCTTATTTGCTTTCTTTTTCATTATGCAAATTATATCTAATAATTGCAAAATTTTTCCTGAGAAATAAACTTCTACTTAACAGCTGTTAACAGGTGGTCTCGCAGTACTGCACACAACTGTCTTGTGATGTGTCATATAGATTAGATAATCATCCATTTTTAGGCTACGGTTTTGTTCTGTCTGCAAATGTGTTTATTTTCCAAGTCACTAGCTGTTTGAGCAGTTGTCTTTCTCAGACCATTATACAATGACAGTTGTGGCCCAAGTGCCATATTTCAGACTTCCCAATGGACCCTTTTTAGTGTTCAATATAATACCTCTGTAGCAGGCACGGAGTCTTCATATCTAATTTCACATGTATTCATTTCTGAATTACTAGCCCCATGACCTCTGCTTCTCTGATTCTGGTTCGAGGATCACCCTGACCTCCAAATACTTGCTTAGCACTACCCCTGTCTTGTGATGACCCCATGCCAATAGGTTAGGGTCTACCTAACAGACCTATGCATTACATGTCATCCACAAGAAAGCTTATCTGATTGCTTTCCTCATCACTAGTAGCTGTTTAACTTACATTAGCTGCATGAGCTGTATCTGTTATGCTCATTAAAACCCACGATAACTCATGTACTCTCAAAATAATCTATAAAGCACTTGAAAATTCTCAGCATTGCAGTAACACTGATGCGGTGGTGTGTTAGTGTGTGTTGCGCTGGTCTGAGTGGATCAGACACAGAAGTTCTGCTGGAGTTTTTAACCACTGTGTCCACTCACTGTCCACTCTATTAGACACTCCTAAATTGTCAGTCCATTGTAACAGTTGATCACCCTCGAGTCCTTCATCAGTGGTCCCAGGATGCTGCCCACAGGATGCTGTTGGCTGGATGTTTTTGCTTGGTGGACTATTCTCAGTCCAGCAGTGACACTGAGGTGTTCAAAAACTCCAGCAGCACTGCTGTGTCTGGTCCACTTAGACCAGTGCAACACAACCTAACACACCACCACCACATCAGTGTTACTGCAGAGCTGAAAATGATCCACCACCCACATAATACCTGCTCTGTGAGGGTCTATGAGGGTACTGATCACTGAACAACAGGGTAAAAGGGGGCTAACAAAGTATGCAGAGAAACAGATGGACTACAGTCTGTAGTTGTAGATCTACAAAGTGGGCCTATATAGTAATTAGAGCTGATAAAATGGACAATGAGACTAGAAACAATGAGGTGGTCATAATGTTATGCCTGATTAGTGTATATATACACCTTCTTTGGGGTCTGTTATCACTTACTCCACCCTGCATGTACGTCGTCACCATAAATGCCTTTTAAAATTGTTTTAAGCCAAACTCTTATTATGAAAAAAATGTTTTAGGCCTCAGATAATGTAACTAAATCATGTAATTATATTTATTATATGTATAAATAAATAAATATAATTTATTATATGAACAATTACCTCTTCCAACATTTGGTTCCTATCACCATCACCGCAGACAATTCTGAGATAGTAAGTTTCTTTAGAAGGGAGCATTTCAAATCAAATCACTATGAATTACTTTTTTGTAGATCTTAGTGATCAAGTCAGGGAAACATTTTGAAAAACTGGTGGAATTTCCCATTAAGAATAATGAAGTACATGATGAGATATATACGTGTTGTAAAGATGACAGTCATCTGTCTCTGTTGGTTGTGGTTTTATTGGTATCATCTGTAGATGTGCTCATTAAATGTGCTACGTGCCTCTTCAGCACACACTACAATCATCGTAGTACAATAAGAGTTTTGGCCCAAATAACTTTTTTCTGAATTCTTAAAATACCATTTTTGAATATTAGATAAAATCGCTGTGTAACTGGTGTTCAGTCTTCCTTGACGTCAGTTTTTTTGACGTTGTGACCAAACAGACCTGTGTCTTTGATGCTCACTTGAGCCACATCAAATACTTTGTGTGGTAAAAAATGAAGACCACAAAATTTTCCTGAGAATATTCCAGTGATTTATTAGAGCAAAACTGCCAGCTTAAGCTTTACATAATCATAAGCATTATCCATCCATCCATCCATTTTGTAAGCCGCTTCTCCGTCAGGGTCGCGGGGGGATGCTGGAGCCTATCCCAGCAGTCTTCGGGCGGAAGGCAGGATACACCCTGGACAGGTCGCCAGTCCATCGCAGTAAGCATTATGCATTATTATTTTATTTATTTCACTAATGTATTTTCATGCAGGCATCAAAGCGGAGTTATCTGTTCTTTCAGAACTTCTGCTGGACTTCTGGAAAATCCTGGATGAATTCCAACAGGGTTTTGGAGCTGTAATAATATGAGGGGAAAAGTACAAAGGGTGTTGTATTTTTACTTGGACAGTTACTCAGTAAATACTTAATAGACAGTCACTCAATCTCTTGTAAAACTTACAAACAGTGAGTAATTTGATATGTAATGTACTTTTGTCAGAAGTTTTTTTGTCACTTGCCTGCAAACGCCAATATTAGCGCAGATGGTTCTTGGACTATCTGTAGTTGAAAGCTCCTCAGTCAATACATCCAGGTATCTGTTAACGATGCCCTTACATATATACTTCAGGAAGCCAATACCATTACAGACGTCTCTCAGTTTCTCCTTAATCATTCCCTGCAATAAAGTTTAAACTGTATAAGAATTTTTCAACATATGAAGTACTTTGTGATTTTAGCTATGGGGTCTGATACTTAACACTCACCACAGTTGCATCACTTCTAAGGCTTTGTTTCAGCTTCCCCATGGCCCACTTGCATGCCCAGCATACACCTGGGAATGCTGCTCCAGGCATAGGCAAGTCCTCAGCCTGATCAGCAGCCTGTGTAATAAAAGAGCAAATATAACAAGGATATACCAAGAAAAGGGCCTAAATAACTCTAAGGTGACCAGAACTGGTGGATTTGAATTCAGTATTGGTTCCCACACTTTGAGAAGAAAAGGTACGAAACTGTCAGTAGTACCCCGTTGTCACTGGGGTGGTACACTCAAGGGTACGTCTTCAGTACCTTCAGTTAGGGAACATTAAGTGTACCATATTCTACTTAAATTATATATTTTTAAGATGCATTGACTCCACACACCCTGTCTTCTCTCCAATCTTTTTGATTTACTGTTCTGTTTTAAAGCACTAGGTTATGAAAAGGTACAAATATATACCTTTCTATGGGATAAAGACACAGTTGGACCTTAAAACCACAGCTGTACCTTTGAGATTACATTTACATTGTTTGTACCTTGATGAAAGAAAAATGTACCTGTGCAGTAGCTTTTTATCTGACACTCTAGAGTACAGTTTGATTAGACATGGCATACAATGTACTTAAGTATAAATCAGCTCAAATAAGCAACACTTCACTAGTTATAATCCTTTACTGTCCGTCTTAGTGGCTGCAAAAATAGTAAAAGAGCGTACCAAGCTCTCATGGAGAGGCTCCTCATCAGATTCCACTTTCAGGTATTCCAGGTGCATCGCACAGCCTGGAAAAGCAACACAAACAGGCTACATGTCCTCCTTATTATTTTACAGTGAGTGTAGTCATTTGAGTGGCACACTTCGACTATTTTGTAAAGTAACTTAAAAAGGTTAGTATAGTGGTGTCCAGTCACCTGCAGAGGGCCAGTGTGGTTGCAGATACTCATTCTTTCACCAGCAGGTGCACACTTAATGCCACTTAGTTAATTAAGTACTTTAAATCTGCAAACAATTGCTCCTCCTTTGTTGGAATGAAAAATCTGCAGCCACACTGATCCATTGCGACTGGATATCCTTGGGTTAAAGATGGCTCTTCAAGGGTTTTCTTTAATAAAGAAAATGGCTCTGTGTAGAATCATAAACACTCAATATTCTTCAGACTTTTGGAGAATGTGTTGCATTTAGCTCCATATTGAACCTTTTTACAAAGGGTTGTTATGATATCAAGGTTGCAACAGTAGAAGGACCCTTTTTAGTGTCACACAGAACCTGTTAAATATTGAACCATCTACAGCACATTCTCCATCAATCTGAAGAATGCTGCAAAGAACCCTTTAATCACGCAAAGGGTCCTTTGAGTGTTCATGGTTCTACATAGAATCATTTTCTTTACTAAAGAACGCTTGAGGAACCTCCTTTTAAGTGTGTAGGTATAAGGTCATAATTGTTGATCTTACCCGAGTCTATGAGTAAAAAGGCGATGAGGATGTTTCGAAGCATGGTGGTCCTCAGAAATGGAAAAACTGTATGAATTCTCAAAATCTCACTGTTCCTTCAAGGTTGACTGAGGGTCTTTTATAGTTCTGTCTTAACATCACACTTTTTTATTTCACAAACCACACATAGTGAGAAATTTACATGTTAACAATCATAGATCATAGAACTTGCGAGAACAGTGGTCAGTATTTTTTCAACACACCCACAATTCAACTTGTCACATTACCAACCATTAACATTTAGAGTTAAATATCTAATGTATACACAGTTTGAGATTTTTAGATTATTTTGTCCAACTGTAAGCATCACCCAGTTATTTACCTGTTGTTGCATTATTTGGAAGTGAATATGTTTGCTGCATGACTATATTAAAAAATGGCACAGAATGTAGGCTACATACAACCTATGGCCTGGTTTTGGTGACATGGATTAAACATAGTCTAGGACTAAACTGTAACAGCAATAATGATTTACACTGAGATGCATTTTCAGTCAAGGATTAAGTTTAAACTGGATCCAGAAAACATACAATGTGAATAAAACCCCTTTAGTTCTGTCAGCGCTTGTAGACTATGGCCATTTGGATTTGTCTGCCAAAGTGCTGACTAAACAGGCCGCATCATTACTGAATGCTGTACTACTTGAAGAAACCACTGCTGGATTAAACAAAGCCAGAAATTTCACTATTGAGTGGCAGACATGACCCCCACATGCCACATGACTCCCCTCCTCCTTTTCTTTTTGTACACACTTTAAAATGATGGTTCTTCAAGAGTTCTTCAGTAAAGAAAATGGTTTTATATAGAACAATGACCATGATCTGCATGATTAAAGGTTTCTTTGCGTCATAAAAGCGTTCTTCAGATTGATGGACAATGTGCTGTAGATGGTCCTATGTAGGACCAAAACGGGTTTTTCTGTTTTCATTGTTATAGACGGTTGCTGGATCATCAGAAGTAGAGAGCTCCTCAATTAAAACGTCGAGGGGTTTATTAATCATTTTCTTATACAAATCCTTCAGGAAGCCAATACCATCGCAGACTCAGATCTCAGATGGTACGCAGATTTCAGATCTAAAACAAGAACTTGAGTTTCTTGAATCTTAGAAATATTAAAGTATTGCTTATCTGATGGTGACTGTTTTCCTCTGAAATATCACCTTAATCTATTTAGAATGGCGAAATGGTATGTTGAGATAGTTAAGTAGTGGTGGCAATAGATGAATGAAATGGCAATAGATTTGATATTATATTTAGTGTTGGAGGGTTTCGTGTAATTTTGGGTAAAATATAAACTCCCAGGAGAAAACATTTTAGCCCACTCCTCCACTAACATTGTGCCTGTCCAAGCAGAACACAGCATTGATACTCCCTCATTCCAGGATGTCTGTTTGTGACTTTGATGCAACAGACTTGACAGAACACTGGCACGTTTGACTGACGAGCAAAAACACCAGGCCTCAGTCACAGTTCTCAGTCTGAAACAGCAGGAGAAATGTGTACATAGACACACAGAAACTCAGGCTGAAATGGGCACCCAGATTGTGAAAGAAATTGGTATACGTCTTACCAGGCAGGAATGATGCTACTGTTAAGGTAAGGGGACATAAATAAAGTTTTAGGAAAGAAATACTTGTGACTAATTTTTGTCTGAAGAGCTTATGTTTCTGAAGTACTTGAATAAACGAAAAGGTGGTCTCTGATGATTGCGCAGTACTGTGTCTTGTTTCTACACTCATGAGCCATTTCATCAGTTGCAGCTACCTTGTAGGTTTCTTTGTATGTTTCCATTTACTGACTGCAGCTCATCTGCTCACTACTGATCAGACACTATTTGACTGGTGCAACATTCTCAGCACAGCAGTAATTGACACAGTAGTGGTGTGTAAGTGCCTGTCATGTTAGTATGCATGTATCAGGCACAGCAAGGATGCTGGGTTTTTAGCACTGAGTACACTTACTGGCTACTGTATATATAGATGTACCTTCAGAGAATGTAGTGCATCGATGTGATAAAATAGCCAAGGAGGGCAGATACAAGGAAGTTTTAGCTAATAAATAGGCACCTCACTGAAAGTACGTGTGGTTAGTAATGTGTATACATGCTCTGTGTTCCAGGCTGACTGCTCACTCACACATTTGAGCCTGGCTGCAAATGGACTGACCGATCAGAACATCCGCTCACTCGCCAGGTGAAGTTGTAGGCTTGGTCTGTTACGCTCAGGCTTCCTTCATGCATGTTTAGATATGGTGCATTATTTTTGACTTTATAGCCATCAGTATTACAGATTACATCACAAATTAAAGAAGGAGAAAGAGAGACTTTATTAATGTTATTTTAATAATATTATTGTGTTTTATGTCATTATATAAAATCAGGCACAACAGTTGTTGGGTACAGTTCAGTGAAGCTGAATAATTAATTAATTCATTTATTTATTTATGTTTGTGTATAGAAACAACATTGTATGACAGTGATCAACCAATGGTCTGTGTTTTTTTTTTAGGTGTATACCTCTCTGTCCCTCCCTGGTGTCTTTGGATCTGTCAGCCAATTCTCCTGTGACTTCAGAGGAACTTCACACCCTCCTCGGTGCTCTTAGAGAGGCCCAGCGACCTTTGACTCATCTTAACCTTCAAGGTAACAGCCAGCAGCCAGTTAAGGGGGTTTTCAGGTTGTTTTGGAAGTTGATTTGTGTGTGTTCCTGTGTTTCTCTGTCTTGTTAGATTTTGTGTGTGTGTGTGTGTGTGTGTGTGTGTGTGTGTGTAATTTGTAATAAGTGAAAAATAGAACTGAACAATATATAGATAAATATGGTGTGCAGTGGCCTCTCAAAAAAAAAAAAAAAAAAAAAAAAGATGTTAAATGTTGTTTCACATGCCAGGCTAAATTTATCAAGTCATTTGTCACATACTGTCACAATTGGCCCCTCCCAGTCCTGTCAATGTGCTTTGTGTTTTGAGCTTCCAGGTGCATTTGTGTTTTCCTGTCCAAGTCCTGCCCCCTTGTTTTCTGACTCCACCCCTGATTGTTGCCACCTGTGTTTCAACCTGTGTCCTGTTATCCCTTGTTAGCCCTTGTGTATATAAGCCCCGTGTTTCCCCTGGTCTGTGTTAGTCTTTGTTTGATGTTTGTTTGTTTGATATGTATGTTGATGTATGTATTGTTTGATGTATGACTGTTTGGGATGTTTGTATGTACTGTTTGAGGTTTTACGTTTTGGCATTGTTTGGATTCTGTATTTCTATTTGTCATGTCTGACTTTCGATCTCTCCGTGTTGCCTTCGATAAAAGTTGCTTATCTCAGTGTATGCATCCGCTTCCTCGCTCCCCGGCATTACACATACATGCATCACACACTCAAGCTCACATCTACAAGCATCAGTGTATCATGTTTTGCACTGTGTATATGTTGCATTATCTAATTTGTATATGCACTCTCAAAAAAAAAGCATGACACTGTCACTGTGGCGGTACCCTCAGGGGTACACCCCAGTACCTTTAGTCAGGGAACATAACTGTACCAGAATCCATTGAAATATTTTCTAAACAGTACTTACTCCACACACCCTGTCTGACCTCCAGGCTTTTTATTTTATTGTTTTGACTTTTGGTTATGAAAAGGTACAAATATCTACTTTTCCACTAGGAAAAACTCATGTAAGGTACACCATTGGACCTTAAAACCACGGTTGTACCTTTGAGGGTACACTTACATTGTTTGTACATTGATGACTGAATCATGTACCTGCATACTACATTTATTTCTAACAGAGTGGTGTATCAGTGAAATTAATGCCTTATGAAGAATTCCAACTAGTATATCACTCACTACTATTGCTTCCCCACAAAATACTTCATTACAAAGATTGGCAAGAGCATTTTTACCACTGCAGGTCAATCCACATACCTGTTGTGTTACTCACTTTAATTAAGTTCTATCTACTGGTGCACATGTACATCAGAAATTGCTTAATGAAATTGATATTCTCTATTGCCAAGACTGACACTGCATTTAGGTTCCTGTAATGACAGAGAATAATAGGAATGCAAACTTCATAGATGTGTTTTCCACATTCAAGAAATTTGTTCAGTCTAGCATATGCCTAGAAGTATTGCGGCTCCTGACTGAAATTGTTGAAACTGTTCTGAGTGTAAAGTTTTTTTATCTTTCCAGTGTTTTACTTATATTCCTGTGCAAAGCACTTCACGGGTTTCTTACTAAAATAAAATTGGTACATGAATAAATATTACATGTCTTGTGGTTGCTCAGGTTGCCAGATGTGTGGACCGTGGGATGTTGACTGTTTAGATGGCCTGTCTGAGCCTGTCTATGGAGATTGCACTGAATCTAATTATGTTTGTTTAAGCTGTTTGTAGTTTTATCATGATGGTTCTGGTATACTCCAAAAACTAATCTGCCTATAAGTCATTCCCTCATCACTGTTGAAACAGTGGATAGAAATCACCTAGACAAATAAAATGGATTCTTCAATTTGAGAAGATTAAGCACAAAACCAGATCACAAAGATATAGAAACAGTTCACACATGTGGTCTAACCCATCTTAAGAAAGATGTATTTTTAGATAGTATCACGTGTCAAAAAATGTGCCTCCTGTTTCTCGACCAAATGGCCCAAGTGTCATATTTCAGGCTGCTAAAAGAAATTGGGAGTTAAAACTGGTCTGTTTTAGGTGTTGAGCCTGTTCATTTTCAACAACAGGAAAGAAAACATTTAAGAGAATGTTATACAGAAGCCTCAAAACTAAATATCATTATGCACAGTTGTTGGGCTCTTTCTCTGTATCTATTTAATCATTTATTGAACTCTACTTTTTATGTTTTTTCTTTGCCTGTTTACTTTCTTTTTCATGATACAAATGGCATCTAATCATCTCAGACATTTGTCCTGAAAAATACACATACCTACTTGACAGCTGTTTTGACTGGAGGGCGGTCTCACCCTTTGCACACAAGTGTCTTGTGGTGTGTTATATAGATTAGATAATCGTTCATCTTTAGGCTATGGTTTTGTTTTGTCTGCAAATGTGTTCATTTTCTCAGTCACTGGCTGTTTGAGCATTTGTCTTTCTCAGACCATTAGTCTTCATATGAAATTTCACATGTATTCTTTTCTGAATTACTGGCCCCATGACCTCTGCTTCTCTGATTCTGATTCGAGGATCATTTAGATTTGCTGTGCAGCAAAGTTAGGGTCTATCTAACAGACCTATTCATTACTGTTTCCACCACTAGAAAAAAAAGGTTTAGCCATTTAGTAAGT
The DNA here is from genome assembly GCF_015220715.1 of Pygocentrus nattereri. NCBI lineage: Eukaryota > Metazoa > Chordata > Actinopteri > Characiformes > Serrasalmidae > Pygocentrus > Pygocentrus nattereri. Next base: position 27,159,147 of record NC_051220.1, read on the forward strand.
TAGAACGTTTTCTCATAACTATGAGAAAGTAAGTCACAATTATGAGGTACTAAGTCATAATTATAAGACAATAAGTCATAATCATGAGATGCTAAGTCATAATTATGACAGTCATTACGACATACGAAGACATAATTATGAGTTATTACATCATAATGAGATTAAATCTCATTATTGTAAGATAGTCGTAATTACAATGAAGTAATGCGTAATTATGAGATACTAAATCGTAGTTATACAAAAATGAATCAATCTTTCTAAATTTCTGCATAATGTAATCTTTGAGATGTAAACAAAGTCATTTAGAGTTGTTGCTGTTAAATTTTTAATTAGAACATTTTTTACAGTACTAGTGTCTTTGACAAATATATCATGATGAGACATAGATATACATTTATGTTGTGTTGTAAAGATGACAGTCATCTGTCTCTGTTGGTTGTGGTTTCATTGGTATCGTCTGTAGATGTGCTCATTAAATGTGCTACGTGCCTCTTCAGCACACACTACAATCATCGTAGTACAATAAGAGTTTTGGCCCAAATAACTTTTTTCTGAATTCTTAAAATACCATTTTTGAGTATTAGATAAAATCGCTGTGTAACTGGTGTTCAGTCTTCCTTGACAGTTAAACGTGCATTTTTTTGACGTTGTGACCAAACAGACCTGTGTCTTTGATGCTCACTTGAGCCACATCAAATACTTTGTGTGGTAAAAAATGAAGACCACAAAATTTTACTGAGAATATTCCAGTGATTTATTAGAGTAAACCTGCCAGCTTAAGCTTTACATAATGATAAGCATTATGCATTATTATTTTATTTATTTCACTAATGTATTTTCATGCAGGCATCAAAGCGGAGTTATCTGTTCTTTCAGAACTTCTGCTGGACTTCTGGAAAATCCTGGATGAATTCCAACAGTGTTTTGGAGCTGTAATAATATGAGGGGAAAAGTACAAAGGGAGTTGTATTTTTACTTGGACAGTTACTCAGTAAATACTTAATAGACAGTCACTCAATCTCTTGTAAAACTTACAAACAGTGAGTAATTTGATGTGTAATGTACTTTTGTCAGAGGTTTTTTTGTCACTCGCCTGCAAATGCCAATATTAGCGCAGATGGTTGCTGGATCATCTGTAGTTGAAAGCTCCTCAGTCAATACATCCAGGTATCTGTTAACGATGCCCCTACATATAGACTTCAGGAAGCCAATACTATTACAGACACCTCTCAGTTTCTCCTTAATCATTCCCTGCAATAAAGTTTAAACTGTATAAGAATTTTTCAACATATAGTAAGTATACGTACTTTGTGATTTTAGCTATGGGGTCTGATACTTAACACTCACCACACTTGCATCACTGCTAAGGCTTTGTTTCAGCTTCCCCATGGCCCACTTGCATGCCCAGCATTTACCTGGGAATACTGCTCCAGGCATAGGCATGTCCTCAGCCTGATCAGCAGCCTGTGTAATAAAAGAGCAGATATAACAAGGATATAACAAAAAAAGGGCCTAAATAACTCCTCTGTTTGGATAAGGTGACCAGAACTGGTGGATTTGAATTCAGTATTGGTTCCTACACTCTGAAAAGGTACAAAACTATCAGTAGTTCCCCATTGTCACGGGGTGCTCCTTCAAGGGTACGTCTTCAGTACCTTCAGTTAGAGAAACATAACTGTACTATTATCTATTAAAATCATATTTTAAAATGTATTGACTCAACATACCCAATCTTTTTATTTCCCTGTTCTGCTTTAAAACAAATATCTACCTTTCTTTGGGATAAACTATGGAAAATGACACAGTTGGGCCTTAAAATCATTGTTGTGCCTTTGAGATTACATTTACATTGTTTGTACCTTGACGAAAGAAAAATGTACCTGTGCAGTAGCTTTTTATCTGACACTCTAGAGTACAGTTTGATTAGACATGGCATACAATGTACTTAAGTATAAATCAGCTCAAATAAGCAACACTTTACTAGTTATAATGCTTTACTGTCCGTCTTAGTGGCTGCAAAAATAGTAAAAGAGCGTACCAAGCTCTCATGGAGAGGCTCCTCATCAGATTCCACTTTCAGGTATTCCAGGTGCATCGCACAGCCTGGAAAAGCAACACAAACAGGCTACGTGTCCTCCTTATTATTTTACAGTGAGTGTAGTCATTTGAGTGGCACACTTCGACTATTTTGTAAAGTAACTTAAAAAGTAAGTAAGTAAATTTTATTTATATAGCATATTTAATACCATTGCTTCACAATAAAACAAAAAAGGATTCCCACCTTCCAAACACCACTACCATACATTCACACAACAGTGCAAAGACTTCAGGCCACAGATCAACAAGCGCTGAATGTCAATTGATAAAAATGTGTTTTAAGCTTTGCTTTAAAAACAGTCACAGATGATGCATGCCTGATGTCACTTGGAAGGCCATTCCAAAGTCTTGTGCAGCAACAGCAAAAGCACGGTCCCCTTTTTATTTAAAACGAGACTGAGGAACAGTTAAAAGTGAGGCAGAGCTTAAAGATCTTAAAGGCGGCACATATATACAAAGCATGTCCTCGACATATGCAGGTGCCTGACCATTCAAAGCTTTAAAACCATCAATGCCATTTTATATTGGATTCTGTAACACACTGGGAGCCAAACTTGGAGTAATGTGCTCTCTTTTCTTTGTACCAGTTAACATTCTGGCTGCAGCATTTTGAAGTAGTTGTAAACGAGCCAGAGATGCTTCATTAATTCCAAAATACAGTGCATTACAGTAATCCAATCTAGATGTCACAAAGGCATGAATGACTTTTTCCAAATCTGAAGCATTAAGAAATAATTCTAACCTGGCGATTGTCCTTAGCTGAAACAGGCCTAAAAAGGTTAGTATAGGGGTGTCCAATCACCTGCAGAGGGCTGGTGTGGCTGCAGATTCTCATTCTTTAACCAGCAGGTGCACACTTAATGCCACTTAGTTAATTAACTGCTTGCTTTGTTTGAATGAAAAACCTGCAGCCACACTGACCCACTGCGGATAAGACTGGATACCCCTGGTTTCATAAACAGGTCATAATTACTGATCTTACCTGAGTCTATGAGTAAAAAGGTGATGAGGATGTTTCGAAGCATGGTGGTCCTCAGAAATGGAATAACTGTATGAATTCTCAAAATCTCACTGTTCCTTCAAGGTTGACTGAGGGTCTTTTATAGTTCTGTCTTAACTTCACACTTTTTATTTCAAAGCCACAAACCACACATAGTGAGAAACTCAGGTGCGAATGATCATATATGCAGAACTTCTGAGAACAAGGATCAGTATTTTTAAATGCACCACAAATAAACTTGTTACATTACCAAGCATTAGCATTAGCACAACATTAGCACAGAATGTATGTATGTATGTCTACATACAACCTATGGCCTGGTTTTGGTGACATGGATTAAACATAGTCTAGGACTAAACTGTAACATCAATAATGATTTACACTGAGATGCATTTTCAGTCAAGGATTAAGTTTAAACTGGATCCAGAAAACATACAATGTGAATAAAACCCCTTTAGTTCTGTCAGCGCTTGTAGACTATGGCCATTTGGATTTGTCTGCCAAAGTGCTGACTAAACAGACCGCATCATTACTGAATGCTGTACTACTTGAAGAAACCACTGCTGGATTAAACAAAGCCAGAAATTTCACTATTGAGTGGCAGACATGACCCCCACATGCCACATGACTCCCCTCCTCCTTTTCTTTTTGTACACACTTTAAAATTATGGTTCTTCAAGAGTTCTTCAGTAAAGAAAATGGTTTTATATAGAACAATGACCATGATCTGCATGATTAAAGGTTTCTTTGCGTCATAAAAGCGTTCTTCAGATTGATGGACAATGTGTAGATGGTTCTATGTAGCTTCAAAAAGGTTTCTTCTATTCTTATGACGTCCGGCTTGTTTTTACCCTTTTCATGCAAATGGTTCTTTGAGTGTTCATGGTTCTAAGGAACCCTTGAAGAAGTGTTGTTATAAAGTAAAAAAACAGAAACTACAATCACAAAAATTAAATATGCTTCATGCCTCTTTATTTATGTTCAGCCACTGACTATATGAACATTTCTTTTCTATACATCAAACTGAGATAAGAGCTTTGCCCCAAGTGTAAGAAGTTAAGTTGCTATGTAACAGACATTTGGTCTAACTTTAAAGATGCAGATTCCTTTAGTGAAGAAATGATGAAGAAAGCAAAGAACAGTTTTCACTATTATTACATAATGCAGTTCTCATGATGAAGTTCAGAGCTTCTCTAGGACTTCCGGAAAAGCTTGGATGAGTTGCAGCATGGGTTTCGATCTGAAACATTTGGGGGAAGGAGGAGGTTACCAGTAATGCTTTAGACTTAAGTCTCTTTCATAACTTGTGCTGAGTAATGCTGAGTAATATGATTGATACCCTGTGTGATGCATGCCGTCAGTTATAGGTTTTATTTGTATAACTCACTTGCAAGCGCCAATGTTAGCACAGACAGTTGCTGGATCATCAGAAGTAGAGAGCTCCTCAATCAAAACGCCGAGGGATTTATTAATCATTTTCTTACACAAATCCTTCAGGAAGCCAATACCATCGCAGACTCTGAGCAATTTCTGTTTTATTTCTTCCTGTGGTAAAGCCAGATAAGAATTGCTTAAAGATACAACATACTTTTTGTTTTAGCTATGCAGTGTGATCATAAACACTCACCGCCTTTGCCTTGTCACCGAGGTGTTTTTTCACTTTCTTCACAGCCCACTTACATGCCCAGCACTGACCTGGGAGCATTGCCCCAGGTATAGGCATATCCTCAGCCTGACCAACAGCCTGAGCAATAAGATAGCAAATATCACAACAAAGAAGGCCTAAATAAAGCTCCTCTATCTGCATATGGTGACCAAAACTGTTGGATATTAATCTAATATTGAGAACACTGTGGTTCCTAGCATACATTTCTTCGATTTAGTTAAGCATACATAGTACTGAAGCATAAACCAGTTCAAACAGACAATATTTTGCTAGTTATGATGCTTTACTGACAATTTGACAATCCTAGTGGTTGTAAAAATACATCAATAAAAAGCTTACCAAACTCGTATCAACCTGCTCCTCATCAGAATCCACTTTCAGGTATTCCAGGTGCATTGCACAAGCTGGAAAACAGAAAGGGACAACATAATGTCCTTTCAAAATAGACCAAGTATACGCTATATGTGTCATGAGACAATAATATGGTAGTAATTTCACATAATAACCATGTAAAATAAAAGGTTTGCTGTAGGTATAAAGTCAAAACTGCTTCACCTACCTGTGCCTATGAGCAAAAAGGCGAGGAGGATGTTTCGGAGCATAGTGGTTGTCAGAAGTAGGAGATGTGAATGAATTCTTCAAAGCTGGTGCTTCTTCAAGGTGTCTCGGGGTCTTTTATAGCTGTTGTAACCTCACAGGTTTTTCCATTCCATAACCACAAACCATGAGTAGTTCATGGGTCATGGTGTGCATGATGCAGTCAGATTAATGCTCAGAATTTATCAACACACCTTTTTTGATTGGTCATGGTATATTTAGTGATAAAAGTCAAATTTGGCTGATTTCATTTATATTTAACTACAGTAGACCATCAGTCTGAGCTGCTTCAAATTGCATTACTAAATTCAACACTAATTCTACCATACTACTTTATTCTTTATTCTGTTATCATTCCCAAATACATAATATAATCCAACATACATTGATTTTATTATTTTATTCTCACATAGATCCTTGTTTTTTTTTAATGATATTCAGTCATGTGGTTTCTGTTGCACTATTGTGAGCACAGATGTAAGGTGTATGAGCACAACATAACAGATCTAAATGCAGATGCCTTGGTATAGATTCTACAAGTCTCGGGTACTGCATGGCATGGATGAGGGATGCCATTCCTTCATGAGATATTTCCTCAACTGGTGTTTTGATGATGGTAGTGGAGAATGCCTCTAACACATCAGTCCAAAATCTTCCAAAGGTGTTCAACTGAGTAGGGAAGGTATTCCTAAATGGATGGGGCATCGCCCTCATAGAAGAGAACCTTCCCTCTAGGGGGACAAATGGACCCAAACCAAACCAGCAAAATTACCAGTAGTTCTTAAGACTTTAGATCTCTTTCAAAACTTGCAAATACTGAGGGATGTGATTATTTGTCACACCATCTGTAAATTTTTGTGTAACTCATTTGCAATCGCCAGTATTAGCACAGATGGTTGCTGGATCATCAGAAGTAGAATGCTCCTCAATCAAAACGCTAAAGGATCTATACATTTTTTTCTTACACAAACTCATCTCAGACTTTGTGCAGTTTCTCCTTTACCACTTCCTGTGGTAAAGCTATATTTGAATTGTTCAAAGATGCACCATGTGGTTTCAGCAATGAAAAAGAAAACACTCACCGCCCCTGCATTACTGCTAAGGTGTTTGGTGTGTCTTCATGGCCCACTTACACCCCCAGCATTTAACTGGTAGTTTTATTTGACTTATAGGCAAATCATCAGCCTGATCAACAGTCTGCACAATAATTACAACTCCCAGTGATTTTTTAAAGTAATATAGACTAACCAGTAGTCAATCTGTTTCTCTACACACTTGGTTATCCTTTTACCTGGTTCTTTAGTGGTCAGGGCCCCCACAGGACCACCACAGATCAAGTAGTATTTGGTGATGAGACTAAAAGTGATGAGCATCAACAGCAAGTGTGGCCAGAGGCGATCTTACTGACTGACTGACTTCCTTCAAAATCCTGGATGAAGATATTTACAGTCAGAACAGTGCTTTGGTACAATGCAAGTGGAATTACTCATAATAGCCTCTGAAAGATTAAGCCAAAGTCGTTCGGGCCTCACAACATTTTCTCGAAATAGTGCAAATTTTTTTTTAAATAGTACGATTTTATTCTCGAAATACTACGACTTTAATCTTGAAATAATACTTTACTCTTTAAATATCATACCATACGACTTTATTCTCAAAATATTACGACTCGAAGTCTAATATTTTTATTAACAGTGGCCCTAAAACACCATCGTACGCCCGTGATGTTTGTGACTAGCGTTGGGACTATGAGGTCTTAGAGGGTTTTAGAGATTCAATGTGGAAAAAAGTGATGAAATTACCAAATGAGCATTGACAGGTTCTCAGCTGACCTAAGAACAGCTGTGGCTTGGCCAAGAGAAGCAAAGTAACTTGACTTCTAGAGATGTTCAGGAATGCAGCACACATGCTACAGGCTAACATGCACCATCGCTATGGTAAATACGTAGCTAGCTAAGAGTTTGAGCGCAGTTAACACATTAAGGTTGTAAAATGCAAACTCTATATTTTGATTTTTTGTTTGGACTGCTCGTAATGTTGCTGGCTATTGACGCCTTAGGCTGCATCCAAACCACATACTACTACATATAACCTGCGACACTTCTAGCTAATGGTGGTCTGCTGTTTTTGACATTTCGAGACAATTTGAACGAGAAGCTGGAGGATGAGAAGCGACTTCAACCTCATAAAAGGTCAAACACTGAGATACAGTTTACAAGAAACTTGTGGAGAAGTTTCCTGAGATGCGAGAAAAATGGCTACAGCGGAGCTAAAGGTTAAAGCAGAGCAAAGTAAGTCTGAGTTTGCGTTTATATTATCATATTTAAACTGTCAGCACATACTGAGATATACTTACAGCCAAGATGGTAAAATGGACATAAAATGTTGTGGCTGCCAAAGTGGTTTATTGTTTGCTGAAAGGACAAAGCGGCTCTTCTTTACATTTCGGTTGTGACCCCTGACTTCAGCCTACTAGTTAGGGCTGATCAGCGCGTGTACTCGCTCAGTCAGGTTTGCACAGTCGCCACCAGCCCAGTGAACGACTGCGTTCTGTGGTTCATTTTGCTCGGACTGACTGAAGCCTGAAGCGAAACTGTAGCGAAAATACTAAATATAGCTATAGCTATACAAAGATTTGTAGGCGCTACAGCTATTAGCTACTAAAATTTGTAGCTAAGTACAAAAAGTAGCGCGCGTAAGGGCATGGTATTCCGTACACTTCAGTATTCCATACACTTCAGTATTCCGTACACTTCAGTATTCCGTACACTTCAGTATTCCATACACTTGCAGCTTTTTATGTTTGTGTAATAAAAAAACACTTTCTTGACATTTGTCAGCGATACATCTGAGACATTGTCATATATCATTTTTTTCCATCAAATCTGTTGGCAAGACCATCAACGCTGGGTTTGGACATCAAATCTGTGCAAATAGTGACCGACCCCCAGCACGACCCGAACATAGTGGGTGGGGAAACAAAGGGATGCTAATGTGAATAGGAAACGATTAACTAAACATATTTAACCCTTAAACAAATATTAAACAATGGATTATGACCAGTGACAGTATATTTAATATTGAGCTGTTAATCTTAGTTTACACCCATCAGCTCAGTGACCTTAGCAGACCCCTTTCAGCTGCGCAGCTTCACACCACCGTCTCATTTTACTGGGCTTTTTTTTTGCATGGTGGCATCATTCATTGCCCATGTTGTTAAAATTAATTCACCTTTATAATCAGTATAATCAGTTAATGTATATTTTATGCATTTAGATTTCATAAAACTTCAAATAAAATGCAACAATGCACGGAAAACTGATCCGTCTGTGGAGCCGGTGTGCGGAATACTGACGGTTACAAACCGGTGACACACATGTCGTTTTTTTCCTATTTCTTTAAAAGTGTTGGCCCAAATGTGACCAATCAAAATTCATCTTGGTTGCTAGGCAGATTTTGCAGAGTCCGACCAATTATTACACCCCGTTTGACTTCGGCTATTTCCGCAATAACTACTGAAACGCGAAAAGTGCCGAAAAACTGTATGGAATACGGTGCTCTTACGTTACTTAGCTACTCCAACATCCCTGCATGTAATGTAGTTTGGTAGTATGTTGTTTTAAATGCTGCCCTACAGAACGTCTCTTGATAGCTTTGGCCTTCAACAATTTTTTGTCTAAACTACTGGCCGTCTCTGAAGTATAACCACCAAAATGGAGAACCTAAAAACTTGATTTTCATGAATTATCATAATTTTTTCATTATTAGCCTTAAATCTAAAAACACAGAAAACTGGCGAATGTTTACTGTTTGTTTATGCCACAGACCAAAGCGGCCCTTCTGCAGTTGTTCCTCTCACAATCCCATTTGTGGCTGAGCCTCCTGTCCAGTAAGTGGCGCACCAGTAGCCGCCACTCTGATCACAGCGGTGAAGAAACAGCAGCTAACAAACGACAATGGTGAGCAAGCAATTTTGTCTTCTCTCAATTTAGAGGGTTTAGTCATAGTGAGGAAATTAATTCAGACACATAATGTGAGAGCTGGCGTTTATGAGTTAATATTAATTACATAGGGTTATATTTATAGTAACATTGGGAGTGTTTTTGTACTGTTAGGGGCCTAACATTAGCTAGCCTTGTAGCTAGCCCAACCGGGTTTAGGTTAGAGGAACTCCGCTTCCTCACACAACAGCTTGATTTTGTACTTTACCTCACTACCTTTTAACTTTCTAGTTTCCAGCTTCTCATGGCAAGACAGCTAGTTTAAGTCCGTCTGAAGTTGCAGTGTTTACTTCGTATTGTTATGAATGTTTGTAGCTGTCCGGTGTGCTGTGCTGGCTTATTTTTGTAAATTGGGGTGGCATCTGCTGTTGTGTGTTAAGGTTACGTCTTTTAAATAATTTATCGTGAATATCTCCAGGGGTGTTTTTTAAAGTTTTTTTTATTAGATAAAGGTTTTTAAGAATGTTCGCATTGTCAGATGTAAGTTAGCTTAGCTAGCGTTACCCCTGAGTACCTTGGAAACGTAGCGTAGTTAGCTATTGTTGTTCGGTACTCCTGTCATCAGCATATACTTTACATGTAACGTTACTTTAGGTTAAGAGATGTAGCTAAATCTTTTACCGTTCAGTGTCTGTCTGGAAACAATAAAACAAAATGATTGGCAGTCGGTGTCATGTTACAGTGTGGAATATTGTTACAACTACTAACCTAGCTTACATACGGTTTTCTTTTGAACAGGGTCAAAACCAGAGTGGTGGTCCTGGTCCCGGAGGGGGAAAGAAAGATGATAAAGTAAGCGCTTGTATTTAGTTCTATATGCCTGTCGCGTTACTGTGTTTGTTTCAAAGACTGTCACTTGGTGTTTGGAGTGAATAACTAATGACCTGTCATTATCAGGATAAGAAAAAGAAGTATGAGCCTCCAATCCCCACTAGAGTTGGAAAAAGGAAGAGGAAGACGAAGGGACCTGATGCTGCTAGCAAGCTGCCTTTGGGTACACTAGTTAAACCTCTGTTAATCCAGCAAGCTGTGTCACTATAATGCATGCTGACATTTAATAAACTATATGTTCTTGTTATTCTCGTTCTTAGTCACCCCACATACACAATGCCGACTGAAGCTGCTGAAGCAGGAAAGGATCAAAGATTACCTTCTGATGGAAGAGGAGTTCATTAGGAACCAAGAACAGATGAAGCCCCTGGAAGAAAAACAGGAGGTATTGTATTTTACTGCTATGTGCGTTAGTCAGTGAGATTGTAGTGGAAATCAAATATGTGCATATTTTATATCTTTTACATGGTATGTTTAAAATGTCATTTGTCTTAAATAATTCTGAGTATGTATATGTTAGAGATGCAAATTATACCCACTAAACCAAGACTAATCACACTTATGTCCTATAGGAGGAAAGGTCCAAAGTTGATGACCTCAGAGGGACACCTATGTCAGTAGGAACTCTTGAAGAGATCATTGATGACAATCATGCCATAGTGTCCACATCAGTTGGCTCAGAGCACTATGTTAGCATTCTGTCCTTTGTGGATAAAGACCTTCTTGAACCAGGCTGTTCGGTTTTACTGAACCACAAGGTACCAGGATTTTCCAATGAGTTTCACAAAGTCTCTGTATTATAATGTTAATAATAAGCTTATGATCAGTGATTTTACAAAACTAGTTGAGGTGCAGAAAAGCTAAAAGTTTAACCAGCATTTTTATGTAGGCAGTGTGGCACAGGGACGAATAGTTATAAAGTTATATGAATAATGGCTCTTTATGCAGGTACATGCAGTGATTGGTGTGCTGATGGATGACACAGATCCTCTAGTGACTGTGATGAAAGTGGAAAAGGCCCCTCAGGAGACATACGCTGATATTGGAGGTCTGGACAGCCAGATACAAGAGATCAAGGTAGGAGATATGTTAATTCACTGTATCTTTTTGTGTTTTCTTTTACAGTCAGTGTGTACTTCATATGATCCTAATAGTGCATATCATTTTCTTTTTACAGGAATCTGTTGAGCTTCCTTTAACACATCCTGAGTATTATGAGGAGATGGGAATAAAACCTCCTAAAGGAGTAATTTTGTATGGCCCACCAGGCACAGGTCAGTTAAAACACCTGTGAATGCTAAGTTCATTATTATTAAGTATTGTAGCAGTCATTGATGTGTTGATGTGGGGTTTGCATCTGTTCAGGAAAGACTCTGCTGGCTAAGGCTGTGGCCAATCAGACATCTGCCACATTCCTGAGGGTCGTGGGCTCAGAGCTGATTCAGAAATACTTGGGTGACGGTCCCAAACTGGTCCGAGAGCTCTTCAGAGTAGCAGAGGAACATGCTCCTTCCATAGTGTTCATTGATGAGATTGATGCCATAGGAACAAAGAGGTTTGTCTTCTAATTGTCTTAATTCTCCACAGCTGCATTACCACTTAATTATATAAAAAATGTATAAAAGGCTCTTTTGTGGAGAAATAACCCCATTACATAATTCTCAGTAACTGATGTTATCCCTCTTGCATTGGCCATGGAAGTATTGTTAAGGGTCAATCAGCATAGGTTTTTGGTTTTATTAATATTTTTAAATGTATAAATTTGTTTCAATATACAGACATTTAACCAAGTAATTTTAAACATTATAAATATTATTGTGATATTTATTTGTTAATATAAGACATATTTAAGTCAAGTTCGATTATTTGGTGTGGTAAAATGCATTACTGATGTCAGACAAAGCAATAGTCTTTTGTTTTTTTGTTGTTTTTTTTTTCTCATGCAAGTCAGTGCAAAACATTTCTGATTTTTATTGTGTGGAAGTCATTGATCATGGATAAATGGCTAAAAATATACATTTTTATATAGTTTTTTTGGTATTATGTTACATTATTATACAGTCAAGTGAAATTCGATAGGCTACATTGTTTACTGTGTTGCTTTTGTTGTGCGGACCACGAGTAGCAAAAATTAGTGAACTCCTGATCTAAGCTCATCACTATTGATCTAAGCTCATCACTAATTAAGCAATTTTCAAAATCATGAAATCATGAGTCTATCTTACTTCTGCAAATATGGCAAATGTGTAGTTTTTTTAATGTAAAAGGCAGTACTAATGCTTGCTTTATTTTCTTAATGGCTTTTAAACAGACTCGCTGGTTAGCAAATCATGCTAAGTAGGTTTAAGTTTGGGTCACATTATGTGCAACAGTTGAATAGGGTCTGACCTTCAAAATGTTGACTTTGTGCTCCACCATTGCAAGATAGTATGTAAAAAAAATGTATAGCCTGTTAGGAATTAGTGAATAAATATGTTGGGTGCACTTTAGGTACTTACGAAAAATGACCAGTAACACACAAGTAGGACCTTACGTCAGACAACAGTTTTAGCAGTATGACTCTGCTGTGGGTTGAAGTGGAGGTGAGAACTTTGGAGTTGTGAGAGAGCTATGATCAGAAAGACTGAAATAGAAATTTACTTAAAACATTTGCCTGTGTACACACATCAGATATTTATCACTCGTGTATATGTTGTTGTACCTTTACTACAAAGATATGACTCAAACTCTGGTGGAGAGAGGGAGATCCAGAGGACCATGCTTGAACTCCTGAACCAGTTGGATGGATTTGACTCCCGTGGTGACGTGAAGGTCATCATGGCCACCAACCGGATAGAGACCCTCGACCCTGCCCTCATCCGTCCAGGTATGTTACTGAGCTAAATCTGCCACTAAGCTTCCAGTGCATTTAGTTGGCTATTGGATGATTGAATATTCAGCCTTTCCTTAATTCAGTTTGTAGTTCAGTTGAATGTGTTGTTGAAAGTATTCACAAAAGCCAAACAATGTTTGACTGAATGTGTGTTTTTGCAGGGAGAATTGATCGCAAGATAGAGTTCCCGCTGCCAGATGAAAAGACTAAGCGCAGAATTTTTCAGATCCACACCAGCAGGATGACTTTGGCAGGCGATGTAACGCTAGATGACCTCATATTGGCTAAAGATGATCTTTCAGGCGCTGACATAAAGGTAAAGTTCTGAAACGACAAACTCAATACAGAATACTTAAACTTAGAGCCCCAGACCTTATACACTCTAAACAAGTATGCCACACATCAAGATGCATAATTTTAGGTGTAAACTGCTCTTCTTGTGTAGACACAAGAACACTGAATCTTTATAGGACTTCAGGTTTGGGACCATTACTGCCACCATCTGGCATATGTGAAGTACAGCTGCATGATAATTGATTCTGGCGAGGAAGCCAATAATACAGTGTAAAGTATGTAGACAAAGCATGTTGTTGCATAACAAAAAAGTATGTTTACAGGAGGAGGCAAAACATTCTTTAAAAACATTTTTTACCATTTCTGTTGTTTCATTCATCATGGCGTGTTAACACAGTGGAAATTATGCTGTCCAACTATTGTTGATATGTCAGTGACGATTTGTAATATGTGGAATGTATTGTAATGAGAGCTGATGTTGGTTTTATCAGGCCATTTGTACAGAGGCAGGGCTTATGGCCTTGAGGGAGAGGAGGATGAAGGTGACGAACGAGGACTTTAAGAAGTCCAAAGAGAATGTGCTGTACAAGAAACAGGAAGGGACCCCAGAAGGACTGTACCTTTAACTCTGATGGTGCAGCTTCAACCATTCCCTACTGAAAACACTCTATTTTCTATGTAATGTTTCTTCCTGTTTGAGTCATCTGTATTTCTTTATCATGCAAATAAAAATACTGCATTTCAGTTGTGTCTCCTTTATAAACTATGGAGTTCCAATTAATAAGGGTTTCAGGTGGGATGCAACTTTGATCTCAACAGCTGATCAAATAGACACACAAGTCATTTCTTTAACCTTTTTCAGATTCTTTATAAAAGGTTTATTCCTGTTGCAGGGACCTTTAACACAAGTGCGCATGCGCACACGCAAAAAAAAAAAGAAAGACACTGATAATAGGAATATGTGATAAGAATTCACATACACTGATTTTAAAAACAAAGTTTTAAAGAAGCTTCACTGTTGGACATTCAACCCATTTAAGCCTTCATTGGTTTGGTCTCCACCTCATCAAACATCAGAGATATACATTATATCCAAAATGCCAAAAATCTGACACCATTGTAGTCTGACGGCATATATTAAGTAAAAGGGGAGGGGGGGGGGAGAAAAATACAAGGGTATCTTTAAACTAGAAAAGGGGCTAGTCTGGAAACAGCCACAAGAGGGGATGAAGACAGTGCAATGGAACAACAAAACAAACCCAATCAAGTCTCATCACTGCAAGCCCACAGATGCAATGTTCACTTTGGTTTCAGTCAAGTCTATGAATGTAATAAGCACATATAGAGGATATCAGGGGAAAAAATCAAAACACTGATACAAAAAACAGAATTGTGGCCAGACACCAAAGTTTTAAACTGTGTAGAACAATAACTTTGTGTACGTGCAGAATGACTGCTCACATTGACCTCAGCTTTTTTTGCGAATGTTCTGGAACGGCCCTCCGGGCTGTATTAGTGTTGCAGTGGAATTCCTCATTCAGCCAAAACTTTCATATCACACAGTGGTAAGTATGTGTTCATTTCTAAAGCACACAATGAATCATACAGGTAAATAAATATTTTTCAGGTAATGGCTATAGACAAATGACTAATCTCAATATATAGTGATGTACAAGTACACAGAAGGAATTTCCAACGATTAAAGTTTAAAAAGTCAACTGGAAAAAAATGTGCTTAAGTGCCCTTAATATATCTTTTTCTTAAATATTTTGTTTCTTTCCAATTTAGGTTGAATTACTTATTTTCTCTTGATTATAACTACCAAATATAGAATTTATAACTGGAATAAAACAAAGGACATACTCTGTAAGGCATGTACCATTCTTAACCTAGATTCCTTTATTTCACACTGCCCCAAGTCTGAGAATAGCAATGAGAACAGACAACTGGTTTGTTGAAGACAGGCTGGTAAGAATGCGTGTCTGTACAGGGCTAAATAATGGTACGTTAGCGTACATGTGTGTTCTTCAAGAGTCATTTGTCAAGGTGCACCACGTCTTTATGTAAAGAGAATTTCACTTCTTGTGAATCCTCTCTTTCTCACTCATCTTCATCCTCCTCCTCTTCCTCTCCATCTGAGAGGGCGGGGCAGGTGCCCAGCTGCCGGTAGCCATCCAGCCACTTCTCCACCATCTGTGTGACAAGTGGGTGGTTGCGCCTCCTAGAGCTTTTCTGTAGTGCCACCAAAATGCCACCCTCTGTCACACAACAGTCTAACCACTGCCTCAGCAAGCGCTCCTGCTGCTCCTCGGTCCCCATCTGATACACAAACAATCAAATAAGATGTTAAATGGTAGCAAAATTCAATATTTACAATTGTGCTTCAATACTTCAAGTATTACTTTCTCATATTGAAAAAAGCCACAATACCAAATTTCAATACTTAGTCAGTCAGTCCTTTTAGCATCAGTTTACCAACAAATATGTTCCAAAATCTAGAATACTGACTGGCTATATGAATTACACTCCATAAGCAAGATTTTAATGCCAGGTCTTCTTAAATTCTCTGTGGTTTTCCTCAGATTACCCTTCAATCCAATGCAATATATGACAATCAATATTTAAAAAAATAAAATAAAAAAAACATTCTAAATGATACCCAGCCCTAGTTATCCACCTTCCAAAACCTAAAGAGGCAACCCCTCACCTCTTGGGCAGACAGAAAGTGGATGTGTAACAGCTTTCTCTCACTGTCCACCAAGGGCAGAAAAGTGACCGTGACGTCATCGTCTGTGTTCAGGTTAGCACCTGCGCCTCGGTTGTCATAACCATCGTTCTCCATGGCAACCAAGGCTGAGAAGTGGCCGCGTGTGTAACCCAGGGCGATGGGGCTCTTCCAGCAAAAACTCTGTTCCCAAAGCAAGGGCAGATACACACCTGTAAAGGAGGAGGAGGGATATGACAGCTTGCACTGAATGGCCAGAATCACAGCATTCTGCTAATATTTACTATAAAAACTACCCCAAATACAATATAGTATTTGTAATTTCACTTACTGATTGTGAATGAAAAATTAATAGCCGAGTGTTGTAGATCAGCCAAGTTATGCTAGGTATCCAACGTTTGACTGGAGTAATGTTGCTATGAAGTACTGGAAGCTTACATGTACCAATTAGCTTTGTGCAAACTACACACCTAAATCACACACTTGCCTCATACTGTGTCAAGGTAAGTTAATAACAGACTGCCTCGCTTATGTGGTTTCTGACACTATGACAAGCTGTTACGCCTAAAATGGACAAAATTTTGACTTCAAGATGAATGCTTGTGATGAACAGTAATGTACCCAAAGTCAGAAACCATCTTATTTAACTTCCAGCTTAAATGGTCACTAAGTAATTTATTCATTTTTCAGCATCAGGAAAAACCATAAAACATACACTTAAAACACTTGCCACAAAAGCCAACAATTACATGCAACATTTTCTTAGTATTTACTATCACATAGTATCATCAGAGATATTTTTCCACAACTCTCAGAATGTTGCATTTTCTGCTTCTCACAATTTACATAATCCCAAAAAACATTTAGATATGTTGAGGTCTGAATACCGGGGTGGTCAGTCCATTTCTCTGAGAACACCAGCAGTTTTTAGGTTGCTTTGAAAATGTTCTTTTTTTAAAAAAAAAATCTATTTCCTTTTCTTGGTAAAGACTTCTTGACAGCTACACATTCTTTCAGACTCATAGCATTAAGGTGTCTTCTTTGAGGAAGGACAGACAAAAACACCCGTGGATGTTTTCAGATCTGAAGCAAAAGTGTAAAGTGGAGATTCTTCCATCTCTCAGAGAAGACGTACGGTTGTTAGTAGTCAAAATATCTTCCAGCTTCAACTTTTTTCATAATTTCCTTTGTGACTTTACTCTTCCTTAAATAAGTAAATATATCTCATTAAAAGTGTCTCCTGAAAAATGAACAGCTTGTACCAAAAAAGTATACCCAACATCACAGTACTGTAGTTCTGGCCATTTTTATATGTAAGACTACAGCAGAAACCATGTAAGCAAATGTACTTGGGATTATCTAACAACTTGACATAGTCTGAGGCATGTGTGTGATGATTTAGGAACACAGTTTGCCCAAGACTAATTGTACATTAGCTTCCATTACTTATTAGTTACATCAGCCTCATACCTCCAGTGCAAAACTAAAGAATCAAACTTTAGACGTCAAGCATGTTTTGGCTAACTGACTACATTTGGGGTGAGGGGAAAATTATGTAAATCAGATTTTTTTGCCAAGCTTTTTCTTTAACTTATTTAACTACTTCAGCCCACTGTACATGCTCAGGTACTGTGCCTCAAATCTCATTTCCTCAGCTCACCCTGGAAGCGGGTGTATCCCAGCGTCTCCCCACGGAAGCTCTTGTAATATTTCACGCCGTACACGATGATGGGTCGGCGGAGGATGTGGGCCAGAACAAACACATGAGTTTGCTCTAAACTCGCCCCTGGCTGTAGGGAAAAGAGGGACAACAGGCGTCAGATGGAGAAAGAGGGAAATAGAACACAAAGAAAGACAAAACGTCAACTCCAGAATAAACACAACTTTTTTGTCTTTACTCCATAATGACCAGCAGGTTCAATCTACTATTTCACGTTCCTATACCAGTCAGTTTGCATTGCTTTCCCTGTAGTTACTGAACAATAAGCCTTAGCCTGAGATTTCCACAGTTACATCATTCAGCTTGGATTGCAAACTGTGTGAAAGAAGTAAGAAGAATTGATCTATATAATATATGTATTATACGTTATCACAACAGTGAGTGTGTGCACCTGACTAGCCAGTGACAAAATAAATGCCCAGTCCTCTTGCCACTGCTCCTCCCTCAGAGAGAAATGCAGTCCAAAACTCTGAGAATACCAAGATTCCCACTCCTTCCAGCGACTGTAGAACCTGCAACACACAGTTTAAAGGTCATGGCAGCTTCAGATGCAATCACTCAGATTTTGAATGAACCAACAAACCATAAAGTTGATATTTAACTAGAAATATGATAACCATCAAAACCATTCCAGCAGGTAACATACGAGAACATAAGTAAACACAGACTTATGGACTGATCAAATAACTAATGTTTATGTACTCAAATGAATCTTAAGATTAAGAAAGAGAATCTGTTAATGAAATATTTCTTGTTCATCCCTTAATTGCTTTCACTTTTGCATGATGATACAAGATGTTGTAGTCTTATGCTCCAGCACATACCGTCATATACTGACTTTGACAAGGACAAAACCTCACAGTCCTCTCTCTCCCATCATGCATGTATGCTCTGAAACAACTGATGCCAAAATGAAGTGTCTTAATATTTTATCATTAATACACATTTACAGTGCTCTTACTTGGGCCACAGGTCGGGTAGCTTTTGTCTTCCAAAGTAACCAAGTACACAAAATTCCAAACTGACAAAAGTCTAGATTTTATAACAAATGTCATTAATTGATTTCTGTGTTCAGTAATGGAGCTTTATTTCCACAGCGCAGGAATCTGAGTAATAAGCCAGACACGCTATGTTAAAAAAAATTGTCATCTTCGTCACCTGAACCTAATGTCACTAAATACGTTACGAAGCTTATCTGCATTAGGCCTGAATGTCCTCAAGCTTACAAATTAAAATTCCTGCAAAAGTGTCTACATGTGTGCTGCGTTATCATTTCAAATGGTTTCAAATATGTGTATAGAGCTAATATCGTACTGTATATCTTCAATGTTGTGCAAAAACCTTGATTAACCATTTTCATTTTTTTGCCAATAAAAAAAAAAAAAAAAAAAAGATTGAAGATTTGAAAAGTCTATTTACCCTTTGATGACGAATGGACGAAATATGACGAATAGGAAAAGGTTAAAAAAATATACTTGAAAAAGATGTTCCATTAATTTCTTTACATGTTCAGATTGTTTTTTCGTCTCCTGTAAAGTTACCAGTTTGGAGGTTTTGCGTTCTGAGAGCAACAATGTAGAGCTGCCACATGTGCAAGTTCACCGGGCCTGACTATCTCTGAGAGTGAAAAGCTATCAGTGGTCTTTGTCACAGATAGAACCAACAATGTTTCCAATCTCTTCCCTGTATTTCCGCAATCCAAAAATTCAGTTTTCAGCTTTCTTCAGACTGACAAAGAGCACCAACATATTTATTATATATATATATATATATATATATATATATATATATATATATATATATATATATATATATAAATATTATAAGTATTTCTAAACATTTCAGTTTCTAAACATTTCACCAGTCCTTAAATATGGCACAAAAAGTCTAGGAATTTACCAACTACTGAGGCAAAACTGATTGAAACACTGTTAAGCCACCCAAACAGAGTGCTAATCCCTACTGATCTGTAGACAGATCACACCAGAACTCCTCTCTAGGACTTGTGTGTGCCTGTTCTCTCACCAGTGTGAGCAGTCATGTAGGCTGTCATGGAGGCTCTTCCTCAATACAGAGTCTTTATCATAAATTCCCCAGGTGGCCTGAAGCACTGAATCCAGAAGGCAGTCCCCTGCGGTGCGGTTCCAGAGAGCGTACAGCCGACTGTCCAGCCGCGTGCCCAGCTCCAGAGACCAGTTTATGATGGGAGATTCCTCCTCCAACTCTACAACACATACACCATTTTGTTGTAGTTGAGACGTCTAAATGTACTGAGGTCAGAGCACAAAAAAAAACACAAACACGAACAAAATCATTTGGGTTGGTGTCTTATATTTGTGTTTGATTGTTGGAAGAAAATAGAATGTTCTCTCATTTGGTTTAGCAGTTATTTTTCTGGGCATTCGCAAGACGACTGCAAGTATTAAAATGTTAGTGTTGTGGCAGAAGAAACCGGTGTATGGGGGTCAAACTGTCAAGATTCCCCCAACAATCAAAACACAGGCATGGACCATCTTCCAGACACTTCTGTTTGTCTTTGCTTGTTCAGTGAGCTCTGGCCTTTAGGGGACAGTTTATACCCTTGATTTCTGCTAGTCTACACCCTCTATTTGAAAGTGCACATTAAAGAGGAACTTAATTTTTTTTGTCTGCATAACTGATTCGTATAAATGTAAATGTCATCAAGTCACTTAGACTGGATTTGTTTGAAATGGTGCACTGTAGAGAAATGTTTTAAAATGGTGGTGACAGGGACCAGGGTTCACAATGTCTACTAAGCAAATATGGCCATTTTATTTGCTATTTATTTTATTTGGTTACTACTTTATCAACCAAGTCGTTGCATGTACAATTTCACCATGAATGTGTTTAAAAAATGTGTTTTAAGCCAAAATATTGTCTCAAAACTATCATAAACAATGAATCTGTCATGAGGCAACATATTTGTAAGTATTTTAATGTAATAAGTGATACTGTTTTGATCCCACAACCGGGGAAATTCCATCTCCGCATTTAACCCATCCATGCAAGTGAAACACCACATACACACATAGTGAACACACACACTAAGGGGCAGTGAGCACACTTGCCCGGAGCGGTGGGCAGCCCTATCCACGGCGCCCGGGGAGCAATTGGGGGTTAGGTGTCTTGCTCAAGGACACCTCAGTCATGGACTGTCGGTGCTGGGGATTGAACCGGCAACCTTCCGGTCACAAGGCCAGATCCCTAACCTCCAGCCCATGACTGCCCCAAGAATAGCTTCTGAAATAGCTTTTAGCAGCATTATATGGTTCAGAAGATTCCTATCACCACCACTATGAATCACATCAAAGCATGTTCAATGACTATTCACAATTCAGTGACTGAATTATGCAGAAATTTTTAAAAACCAGAATTCCCATTTAAGTGGTGGTTCACAACTGTGTGCGGAGGTGGGTTGTAGCAGCCTTCAGAGATCTCACAGCGAATGCATTAGAAGGCTTTCAAAGGTGCTATTTTAATCCTATCTGTAGTAAAGGATGATGGTAGAAGTGAGGCAAGAGAGGGACAAATACTTAGAAATTAGCTTCACAAAATTGCAAAACAACATAGTCCATAAATTCACACCCAAACACTCTACATCTCTCAGATGAATTTAAATACATGGCACAGTAAGCAAAGCGGCAGCAGATAAAATGGCCCCAACACCTGCTATTACATCATAAATTGTGAAGAGGCTAAGTTTTGTAGAAACGTGGGCAGATCTGACCAACCTGAACAGCGTATGAACTACTCCGTGCCTGATTCATGAAACTGCTTCTCTGTGTGTAAACACATACTCGCTCACTAGTGCCCTACTGCAACATACAACACACCCAATCTGCCCTTATATACATATCACTTATATGAAGTCCTAATTTATGCAAATGTTTGCCAATAAAACAAATCATTCAGCCAATAGTTCTATTTAGAGATTAGGTCTGAACAGGAAGTACTGTCTGATCATACACATTTTGATGAACATGTTTATTCTTGCATAAGTCACTTTTTAACCAAAGAAGTGTGTACATGTTCAAACCTCCAAGAATTCTGTTTAGGTCCAGTTGCCTCTTTAAAGATTAGGTCCCAATGAGAATTCCTTTGAGTCTGTTTTTAATCAGGACCTCTGTTGTTTCTTCTAGTTGTGTTAGAACGTAATAAATCTTTTACCTTTCTGGACATCTCGATCCAAAACCTCATCAAACAGCTTCTCTTGGACGTTGGGAGGCAGATCTTCAATATCTGTATAAGACAACATATGAAAGGGACTTGTAAAGAGCAAGGCAATTCATATTTGCTGCCCAGAGAGTTCAGTGAGAACATGTCACCTGCTGGAAGAGTAAACGTAGTGATGTCAGTGAGGAAGTAGCAGGGGAATTCTCCTTTGCGTCTGTGTAGTGCTGCCGCAACCTCCCGACGGATCTGTTCTGTTAACTCAGGACACACCATGGCCGGAATGCACTTAGCTGCCTGCTGAGACACCTGACGAAGGATGTATATGCATGCGCGCACACACACACACACACACACACACACACACACACACACACACACACACACACACACACACACACACACACACACACAGAGAGAGCTGTGAGCAGATCAGACTAGTGGGGGCTACAAATGTAAAATCTAAAAATATGTGTACAATGGGTATGAGGGCGTACTAAAATAGCATGAAGGCAATGTTGGCAGATTGGGAGGTTTTCTTAGGATTTTGGGTTAAATGTGCTGGAAAAGCGTGTTTTAGCCAGTGGAAAAAATTGGACTGGTCTATGATTATGCTTTTCAAATATATTCAATACAAATACTTCATAGTAAAGATGCAACAATCTTAAAAGGCATAAAATGTCCCATACCTATTCATCAAAACATTGTTTGACCTAAATATTATTCGCTCCTGTTGAGAGTAGACAGTTTCCAGACCCACTAAATAAACCCTGACACCAATCATCTCCTTGTACAGTGTAAAAGTGGCAGACAATTTTATGCTTAGTGTACAAAAATAAACAGGTTATTATTTATATTGTGTTCCTTGAAAATGTTATGCTCTAGTGTCATTACTAAAATTTAAAATAATTTTTTTTTTATAAGTTGTCAAGCAGTTTTTTTCTTGCATTTAGGTTTACGTTTTTACAAAATTAGTTTGCCTAAAACCAATAGAACCTGGTATCCCTGTGGGAAGGTCAGGGTTATTTAGGAATGTTGGAGCAAGAAAAGGCTGCCTGCTGACTGACCTCAGTGAGGAGCACAGACAGCATGTCCTGGCGCTGGAAGCGAATTGCAAGGTGCACCAGAGTGAAGCCAGCATTAAATGCAGATGGACGATTCAGCAGCCGCACCTCATCTGAGGTCAACTGACGTGCGATGTCACCGCCCGATGACTTATAAGCCTCGACTGCGGCCAGATCGCCTTCCACCACACCTGCAGAGAAAAATAGATTTTAATCTTTAATCTTTCATCCTCACCATACCTACAGAAATAACTTTTACTCCAGATTTTTGTTGGTATTCCTATTAGCACATATAGAACTAAAATATTAGTGTATTAGAAAATGAAAACAGGAGGCGAGATTCTGAAGCTGAGGCATTTTTGGATACTTTGTTCAACAGGGCTGGTCAGAAAAACAATGTGTGTGAAATTATAGTTTATTCAAATAGATTTTGGTAGCGATGTTAGCAATTAAGGCTAGACTGACACTAAATCTATAACTTAAGTCTAGCATACTAAGCTGTCATCTTTCAGCTTTAGCGGTCATCAAGCTTTCATCATACTTAATGTACCCACAGTGTTAAAAATATCTGCACAAACTGCTGTGAGATCTTAATATGTATATGAGACTGTTATGTATGGCCTTAAAAGCCGTATTCGCAATGGATATGATATTTTTAGTCTAGATCTCAAGCACAAATATGTACGATAAAAGCTGCCACTACAATATGAACATGAGATGGTCATATCCACATCAAATCACTTGAGTAAATCTTCACCAGCCATCACAGTTCCAACAGTAAATGCTTTAGGAACTTTAAAAGGTGCTCTTTTAATGCTATTTGTAAATTTATCATATTTCCATTAGCTTGAGCATCTCACAGGAGGATGAATTGCCCTTTAGAGTCTTAGTTCCTCTCATTTGTTCATTTTTCACGCTTTTAGCAAACTTTTCCTGCCACTGTCGCCTTCGATGTACTCATTAGAGGTGTGGACCTTGATTTCCATAAAGCTGCTGTGGGACAATATCTATTGCAGAAAGTGCTACACAAGCTGAATTGCACAGAACGGAAACGTCTAAGCTGTTTAAGCATTATGCTTGTGGAATAGATGAATAATGACAAATAAATGGAGTTATAACAACAAAGCCAGACAACTTGATTAGAAGCTATAAATACACAATCACTTCCAATAATGTGTCTCGGTTTAGTTTTAGCATAGATAATTCAGTGGAATCCAAAACATCAGTAAAGCTCTGAGACCCTCCGACTATTCATCTCTAACTGAATAGCACAGGAGGCCGACACAACTTCACTATTAGACATGTTTTACAGGTGTAATCTTTTCGAATAAATGTTTATAACTATATTCTGATAGTTATTTGTTCCAATGTTCAAATAATCACTTAAAGTTGTGATTAATGGTCACTGTAGGACATTAAGACACTAATGTGCTGATCAGTACTTGATCATAATTTTTTTTTAATTCTGTTAATTTTTTTATTTTTAAATGAAATAACCTGTTATGTGTACATATTTATCTGAGAACACAAAGTCTCCAAACCTTTTCAGTTAAGCATCATGCTAGGCAAATACTGTAATTACAGGATTTAGGGACTTTATTTTCAGCTTTCAGTTGTTACTCTTGATAGGGCTGACCTTTTTACATTACTAAAGTGGTTTAGGTTCAAACCAGTGCCATGGTTAAAAGTTACAATGGTAATTTTAACAAAATGTAAAGTCAAAACTTCTTTACCTAACAAAAGCTTTTAGCATGATGTCACTTAGGTTCACTCATAGCTTTACTTAGAATGCAGTACTACTTAACTGTTACACACAAACAAAACAGCTTGCGAGAACTACTTTAGTTCTAATTAAATGTCAAGCTGAAGATTCAAACCTCTATATATGACAGCCTCACCACAGTGCACTGCTGGACAGAGATCATTTAGATATATCACACACCAGCTTGTAGACTGATATTTTTAAAGTGAAATATAAAGTCAAGCCTTCAGTTTGTGTGCAATAAATGCATCTTGAAATATCAAATGTCTCAACAATTTAATGTAATAATTATTAAGGATGCATAACCTGTACTGGACAGTTTAGAATCTGCAGATTTTTGCTGCAAACACAAAATGTATTATTTCTTTTGTCAGATATGTGTTGCTTTTTCGTGAAGTAAATAATGTGAGACAGGTAAGTGCACTCACACTACACTTGAAAATATTGTAGCATAACTATACATAGTTCATTACATTAAATAATCAGCCAGCTCTTACGTTTGATTTAACACTTTAACTGATTCAAATGTTATTTAAATAGACAACTGATTTTTTGGTTATTAATTTAAAAGGTCAGTTTTGCCCATTAAGGAGCAAAAAACAGTGTTTATTAACATTACTGCAACTTTGGCTAACAGAAAGTACAACTTATTACACTTAGCGTGAAGGAAGCTTAGGAGTGAATCCAGAAGAGCACACTTTTTCACCTGACAGGCTTACTCTCACCTGCACATGCATTGAGGAAGAGCCAGTCAGTTCTCCTCATCCTGTTCCTGATCTGCTTAAGTTTTTTAAAGTCCATCTCCTGCGTGTCTTCAGTGCCCACTGCTCCAGATGCCAGCTCGATCTGCACCTCTGCCTGCCCCGTTGAGACAGAGGGTGAGGATCTCCTCTGGCTGGCTTTACACACCCCACTGACCCCCCCTCCCCCAGTTGTCCTCTCCTGCTCGTTCAGTATGGACAAGGACATGGTGCTCTCAGCCTCTGACTCCTGCTGGACGGCCTCAGGCACAGCGCCGGGTTTGGGGTGGTCACATACCACGCACCTGAGGCTCTTCGGCCAGTTCTCATAGGTGCAGGCTGAGCATGCCCAGTGCTGTATGTGTGTGTTCAGCCGATTACGGTCATTGTATTCCTCGCAGGGGTCCGGGACGGCAGGGGTGGGTCGAGACACCGGGTCAGAGGTCTGCGGGGTTTCTAAGGCCCTCAGAGGGCCCTGCTGAGGCCCCTGCTGCCTCTGACTGAGGCACTGTGTGCAGCGGATGGCCCGTGGCCAGTTCAGGTAGGTGCACATGTGGCACGACCATTTGCTGGTCATCTCAGGTGCCTCGTCGGCAATCCTTACCCGCGGCCGGGCACTCGAATCCGGACAGATGAGGACACTGGAGCCCTCTTGGCTGGGGCAGAGGTGGGAGTCCAGGCTTGGGCTGCTCTTAAAGGGCTCCTCGGTGATGATGGGGGCAGTGGGTCTTTGAGCACGACACATGGTGCACTTGATGGCAGACGGCCAGTTCTCGTATGTGCAATACTCACAGCTCCACTTTGGCTGGAAATCTGTCATCCTCACTCAAACTGCGCTCCTAATGTCCCCTTCCCTCCCTCCCTCCACCTGCTCACTCCTGACCCTGGACCGCTCAGCCCGCCAGGATGCTCTGCGGAAATACACACAAAAACAGGTTCATGAAAAACAAATCTGACAATACACATCAAAGGAGTATTAAACCAAGCAACAAAGGAAGATGATGAAAACCATCAGGGTATACAGAGAACGACTAAAACTGATCCCCTAACTAAAAAAACAAAACACAGAATGAAAAGAGCAAGAATCATAAACATTAAAGCCCCAGACAGGAAGTGGGAGAATGGCACCACACAGCCCTAGATTAGTTCAGAGTTTACTAACAGAGAGCAAATCTCGCAGAGCTGTAGTTAAAAAGGCTGTCGTTGAGGTCCCAAAACAAGAAGTAAACACAGGTAACTCCTAACAAGGGCTTGAATGAAAGACTATGGTTCTGTTGGATCACTATAGAAATGTGGAGAACAAAAGATCAATCAATCTCAAAATTTTACATTATGTTGCGCAGCTGTGTCTTCTCACAGGATGAGCTGACTATGGAGCGCAGTTCTGTATTTGTACTCACACTACAGAAACTCCCTTTATTCACCTTTCCATGTAAAACAGCAATCAAGCAGTACACAATGCACAGACTCTAAAGAGGTCTGTGCCACTGGAAACTTTGTCACAGCTCTGGAGCATTCGTGTGAACAGTCCAAAAGAGCTGAACAAAAACACAAAACACAGACTAGTCCAGCTCACTGGATTTTTTTTAACCCACTACAGTGATGACACATCAGCTGAAACTGGTTTTGATCTAATGAAAGGCACTGAAAATAATTAATGATGCCAACTGTACAGATAATAAATAGGTAGTTTAGACTGTAGTTGAGGAGCCTAAATTTAATGCCATCACCTTAAGTCGAGATATCAATATAATATCCTACAGCCCATCTGCCAAAGCGACTTGAGGTTATAACGACAAACGGTAACTAAAGAGACTTAAGGTTAGCTATAACCCTTAACAGACACCATCTGTAGCAGAAATCCGTAACTCAATCAGCTCCGAGAGTCCACGACCACTCACTCACTCTCGTACCTCGAAATTCAACACCAAGGAGTGAGGCAACCAGACAGCAGGGGCAGAGCAACACAACAGACAGCTATTACCATAAATGAGACCTAGAAACTAACCCGAACTGCCTGTGAGCAACGATGAAACTGAACTTCAGTGACTCCACAGTAATTTATACGCTCGCTTTCTCTCCAGCTAATAGTGAAACCGGGGTGACTCTAAAACGCCAGAGTCCGCTTGTTCTACCCCTGTAAACCTCATTGGATTTGGGGCATAAGGTGAGCTACGAGCCGTGTGGGCTGCACGGAGATTAGGATGAGAAAAAAAAATCAATGGACAGCCCGAGCCCATAGGCCCTTAGACGTTTTGTCGGCTACTTATCGCGCTTCCACGGAGAACAGAGCCCTACTGAATCGCCCTACTGAAGCCACACGCATCCCGGACGCTTTCGTGCGCTTTCCCGAACCAAACCGATCCCGGCCAGGGCGCCCACAGACCCAAGAACCCTGCACGACACAGCCGCAGCTAGCTGCTCATACTCGCATTTCCCTCGACACTTACCTCTTGAATTGCAACAGCCCTGCAATCCCGCGGAAGTGAGTAATACGGGGGTAACGTTAAAAAAATCCAATTCCCATCTCCAGTGCCGATTTGTCTACCTCTAATGGCGGAGCTACGGGAACAGGGGGAACCAAAATAAACCTACTCCAGAGATCCAGGGAGGAGGGGCGGCACCTGGACCGGCGGTCTCACCTGATTGGTGCGTTCTTCATGTGCCTCTTTCGAGCCAATCAGAGGCCGCATTTTTCACTGACGTCGATTAAAGGTCTTCTCCCGCTTCCCTAAGCAACCAGAAAACGGAGAGTCTTGAGCGCCATCTTGGCTCTTCCAACACAGTCTGACCTGCCAGCTCAGGCACGTACTGTAGAGCCACAATGGCGTCGTTTTCATGCGTTTGGCTCCACAGCGGCTGGAGTAAAGAGATGACGTAATCGATTGAGAAAAGATCTACCGCAGCATTATGCAGTTGTACGGTGTGTCTAAGTAAAACACTACAGCAGGTTAGCTGCACCAGTTTAGCTAGCGTTAATAGTTTATAGCTTCCATCTTTTTTGCTTTCTGTTGACTATAAGCAACAAAGCTTAGATTCATATTCATATTTATTATTATTTACTTGATACGTTATACATTTTTGTATGCCGCTATTCTCACTGCTGCTTGTGAAAAGCGTTTACCCTGTATAGAACAACTGGGAAATTTGGAAGATTGGGAAATTCAGATTTAAAATAAAATTTAACTAAGAATTGAAATTTATATATATATATATATATATATATATATATATATATATATATATATACATACACACACGCATGCACACACACACACATAAAGCTAAAAGCAGAGCTGATATGGAATTTACCTCCTGCCCTACACTCTAGTTTTGCTAATATTCAGCCATGTACTCTCCACCTTCAGTGCCAGGCTTCTCACTGACCAGAAAACCAATTATGCTCATTGCCAACAACGTCACAGAGTCTGCAGGCTGTGGCATAGCATCTGTCTGGGCTAGCTGTGATTGGTCCACCATGGCATTTTGTGCCATGCCCATTAGGGCGGAAGTTTGAATAGGATGATTCGAGACTGTAAGCAGATCACAGTCTCAAGCTGCTGTGCTAGATCTCTTCTACAGTTCTCTAATACCCTGTAGGGTTTTCCTAGCCAAGGGAAGCTTCTGTGCTCAAAGGATGATACAAGGAGAAACTCATTTGCACAGTAATAGGATCATTTTCACTGAATTCAGTTTCACTGTCTCCTGTTTCAGGGTTGATAGCACTTGTGCCTGATCTGCTTCATTTTTCTTCAGTAAGTCACTGCTCACACTCCACTCTGTAGCACCATGTGGTGAAATGATGCATGTCCAGCACGTCATAAAAGTTAATAGTGGTAGCAGAGTTTTGCTGTGAATGCTCCCTTTGTGGACACCCTGCTGTAAATCTTACTACACATAATTTTGTTAATGGAAAAGCTTTTCTCCATCTATTCCCTCTTTTTCATATTTCTTTCATATTTATTTGATGATTGTTAGATGATAGCGTGCCTTCTGCCCAATGATGGCTGGGATAGGCTCCAGCACCCCTTGAGACCCTAAGGAATAAATGCTTTAGAAGGTGTGTGTGTGTGTGTGTGTGTGTGTGTAGATGGTAGCATTTTGTTTAGCATACTTTAGGTTGTATTTTGTAACTCATAGTGACTTTGATGACTTGGTGGCTCATACCACTCTGTCTGAAGGGTGTAAATATTTAGGTTGTTGACAATACAATATTACATATTTTTTACAAAAAAAGAATAGAACCTAATATGGTGCAGTGCTTTTTAAACAAGGTGATCCAATAGACATAAAACACAGTGGCACCACCACAAAACTGCAACAGCATCTCTATAAGAAAGATGACCCTGAAACACAGTAGCTTGTATTATTATGAAAACAATGCAACCAAGAAGTTTGCTAGTATTTTGAATATATATTTGAAAATGAACTTTGCATTATTTTTGATAAAAAAATTAATTAAATAAAAAGAAATCAGAAGTTTAGCTTTCATGTTTAAAATATGCCTTTGGATATTTATACAGTGCATCAATATCAATCCATCTTTTATTGTGCCTGTATTATTTTTGCATTAATGGTTGGTGAAAATTGGTACCTGATATATGATTGTCTTTTCTTATCATTAGCCCATCATCTGGTATAAGTATTTCTTTACTAATTCAGCTTCATAGCTTTACCAAGAGCGTTCTTGTAGACCACAAAGACTCAGCAAAATGTGTTGAATCTTTCTGCACATAATTATGCTTCCTTTTATGGAAAACATTTTTGAACCTAGAACAATTACCTTGATGTCCATAGAAGCCCCATTGAAGCTTTTACTCAAATGTACAGCACTGTTGCCATCCAGTGGAATTTCTAGGGAAATGCAACAACAAAGAGAACAGCAATGATTCATTATGTTTGCTGGAATTTGATGAAAACCAAAAGATTAAATTTGAGAATGTGATTATGAATCCAGCTGTTTTGTGGATGTTACTTTTAAAATATTTTCTTATACTTTTTAAATCTGCAGTAGTTTCGTATATATACATTCCTTCACCACAAGCTACGTACCTTTGATTAAACAAATTCAAAAAAGTGTATGCAAAATGTATACTGCTTATATTGTCTTTGTGGCAAAGAAAAGCATCATGAAGTCCTGTTTAAGTTAGAGCAGGACTCAGGGAAATGTGCCATAGCTTAGGGGAACCAGGGTTAGCAGCAACTAGCAGTAAATTAAGCATCTTAGCTAAAAACAGACCATTTCAAAGAATCAATGGATGTACCAACCAGCCCCAGCATGGTGTGGGTTGCCACGTTACGGGGATGGTTGGAACAACATTGCCTGGTTATAGCTTCAAAGAACAAGCAAAAAATCAGAGCTTTAAGTTTAAAGCAAACCAAAAACATAAACATTGTTGAATCAATTAAATGAGAAGTGTTTGTTTTTTATATTGAAAATATATTATATTGAAAAACAACAAAAGGATTTGTTCTGTTTAAATTAAGTTAAAACAATGCATTACAAACAAACTGTTAAGAGTTTTCTATTAAGAGAATGTTTCTTGATATAACAAAACACAGTGAGTTAGATGACCTCACTTTTATCCTGGCTGATTTTCTAGCACTGTCAGGTCAGTATATAATTAATACATAATTTTCTGTTACTTCACCTGTTTGGCTGCCTGAAGAATAATATGTGCATGTGTTATGATCATATCATATCATATCATATCATATAATTTTTGTCTCTGCCAGGAAGCCCACACTTTTAAACTTTTCAGATCACTGTGCTAACCAATCCCATTCACCTCAGCACACAACTCTGTATTTACTTCATATTAGCTACTTCATATTACTTATCATTGGCTTTAAATTCAGTTAACAAAATATGACTGATTGCCATCTATACTAACTACAAATAATTTTCAATGCTTCTATTTAAAACATTCATATAATCTGTTTACTTTAGCTATTTTTTCTTTTAATGAGCAAATGAAAAAGGTATCACAGCTTTAACAAACTGAAATGTGCAGAGCTCTTGATAAAATGAATGAATGTCAGTCAAAAGGGAATCATTTTTATGTAACATTTTAATGAGAGGTCTCCTTACTGATCCAGAGGATTGTGCCAAACAACCCCTGTGCCAACCAACACAATACTCCCCTAAAGCTGTCAGGGAGCAGCTTTCTGTAATTGTACTTAGATTAAGCTAAGAAGTAAAAACTAAAAGCTCCAAATATGTTTCTGTAAGTACTGGACAAATACTGGTCAATACTTGACTTTCCAAACAACCTAATGTGGAATAATTTGGGTAGTTTATATTTGTAATTAATATCAGTAAATTTAAAGATACTTTAGTATAATAATGCTGGGGGGATGATTGTAAAACATGCAGTGATCTGTTAATGCATGAAACTTGGAATACAGTTTAAAATGTTTTTCCTAAAGCTGGTTAGTCCTCATAAGATCTGAATTTAATCAAACAAATATAAGAAAACTTGAGGTGTTGTTATAAGATAAAATAAGAGGACAATTCTGTTTGAGATGATTAGAAATGACAACATTAGTAGAGGAAAAAAGTTGTCATTCAGTTCAAACGTGTAAAGTTTTCATATTTCACCTACAGAGTTTGCATTATGTTGTATAACTAGCCAGCAACGACACCACACAGATTATACAACATGTATTGGAGTGTGTGTGTGTGTGTGTGTGTGTGTGTGTGTGTGTGTGTGTGTGTGTGTTAAAGCGATGGTGCTTCCTCTGATGTGTTGCATCTGTTCCCATTGCTCTGCCTCAGCGCCCTTCTCTTCTCTAGCCCCTCCCACTTGGAACACCACACGTCTGCAGCCAGTCAGAAAGCAGCATGACCGCTCCATCATTTCTTAGTTTCCAAGGCAACAAGGCTGCTCTCCTGAAAGGCGCTGCATCATCAGCATCCGCCAGGCCAGCGCTGCTAGAGGCAGGCAGCCCCGCAGTGGCTCAGAGCAGGCACCTCCCCCACATTGCACCCTTTGCTGACGCCCTGCATGCAAGATGGAGTAGAGGAGGGACAGGGTGAGTGCCATGCTTCTGTCTTTTTTTCTCTGGTTAGGCTCTTTGCTGTTGCTTTTCTGCTTTTTGGGTCACAGGTGTAGGTGGCAGGCCTGGATGCTTCTGTAATCCCCCACTAGCAGATGGTCATATCCCGGCTGCAGGATGGTAGCGGCGTTAGTGATGACTGACAAGGCGGCTGCTCTTCTGCTTTTGTTAAAGGGGCCTGCAGAGGCAGGTGCTGTCGCATACACAAACAGGATCCATGGGAAAACAGATACGGACACAGTCAGTATGACGGTGTGTTTGTATTTGAGTATGTGAGTTAGGGGATTGTTTTTGATGCCATTTTTGTCCTTGAGGGAGGGGTTGCCAGAAGAAAGACAGTAGGATATGAACATGTGCTGTTTTTCCCCACCCACTTTCATAGAGCAGCATGGATGAGCGTTTTTCTGCGTCTGTGCTGTGTTTATGTTTGTGTGGGTGTACATGTATGGGAGAGACTCTCCTGGTGTAAATCAGTGTCAGTATTCTATCCTGTCTGTTTGCTAGGAGAGAAAGGGGTGGTATAGGGTGCTGGGAAATGAAGAGTTAATACTGTGTGTGGTTATAGGGGTCCTAGAGCACCCCTTCCCTGTTTTCATGGGTGCATTAATGCACCCACTTCAACTAATTAGCTAATTGATAAGCCCTTCCCGAGATGAACAGGGTGAGTTAGAGCAGAAGAAACACTAAAATGTGCAGGACAGGTTTACTCCAGGAACACAGGCCTTGGGTTCAGGCATAAAGAAGAGTATGGAGCTTATCCTGTGAGAATACATGATCTAGCAACACAAGGTGTGGCATGTCTCCCAGGACATCTTTTATAACCCGTAGACTCTGCAGAATTTTTAACCCGTACAGCTATCAAAGTGTCTGCTAACGTCTGGTGCTGTGCTATATGCATTGTCGTTGGTGATCTGTTGCCAGTGTGTGTCTGCGGGAGGAATTCCCTTGTTTCCTCCCCCTCCCTGTCCTGCGAGACACTTGTTTTATTATGGTGATGAAGCTGTATGCTTAAGAAGGTGTGAGGGAGAAGAGGGGTGGGTTTGTGAGGTATGAAGCGCTTTCTACCCCACTGAACAAAATGATGCACTGAATATATATGATTCATATCTCATCAACACAATCATTGCCCAAAGAAAAGGAAACTGAACAACACGTGTTGAGGTAATATATTGTATTCATGTAGAAATGATGTGTACGTTTGAATCAAGTACATTCAGTGCCTCACTTTTTTCTTCTCTACACTTGCTTGCCTTGTTTTACTCTTCTTTCAGAGCATACAAGTGCTCCCTAAGCTTGTTATGACAGGAGGTAGGTGACCAGGACACAACTGTCTGACTGTACAGGGCCTTCTGAACAGGAGGTACAGAAAGACCTTTGTGTGCCATTGATTTGTACCATGAATAAGCATACTGCTTCTAGCATCATGTTCCAATAACTGGAGTCCTATTCTACTGCAAAATTGAATGATACTTGTGTTGGATGTTTTGTATTAGGCGATTTAAGGCCTTGATAACATGTTCTTTTGTGTTTCGGTTTTGTTCCTGACCTGAAAGCTGCCTGTAAGTGGTTTATTAATATGATTTTTTGCTCCCTTTGACAGATGTATCATTTCCTATTTGGAGTTCAGAGTGCAGATATCTCCTGAGCCATCATTCAGGCATAATGAGAACAACTGGCCTTTAGCAGGAAGCTCATTTAGGGTGTGGCAGTGGCACACTATTAGTTTTGGTCTCTTAGCCCTCTTAAACCTATTGCAAAGGACACAGCGTCTGGGTGAGAATTCACTATGTCTCAGTCAAAAAGACTAATGATCCATTAATAATATCAGCCTATATGCTGTATTAAACTGTATTAATCGGTATGGTGGAAACACAGAAATCTTCTGTGCGTTAACAAATGTGTCTTCTTCTGTGTTGTTGTTGTTGTTGTCATTATTATTCTGATGTTTCTTGCCCTAGTTATGCCACTGCATAGTTGAGGCATCTCACTTTGTGAAGTTCAGATGGGCTTTGTTGTCATGGCAGCAGGAGTGAAGAACTTGCTGAATTAAAGGTTCCACCTTTCAACCATTGTGTTGATTAAGTTCAAGGGTTAACACCCTATTGATTTCAGAGCCAGGAAGTGGATCCATTAAAGATGACATAGAGTGAGCAATTACTCTAAACACAACAGCATGATTCACTAATAGAGATGCTGTGAGTGACATTATGTCTTGCCATTTGTCATGCAATACTGTATTTTACAGTCTGTAATGCACAAACACACTATAAACTCTGTAGCACAGTGATACATTAGCAGGACTGACTCATAAGAGTGCAGTTCTAGGGTTCTTTAGTAAAGAAAATAGTTCAATAGAGAACCCCGAACACTCAAAGAAACCTTTGCATGATTAAAGGTTTCTTTGCATTATACAAGGGTTCTTAAGAATGTGCTGTGGACCTTTACAAAAGGGTTCTATATAGCACCCAAAAAGGTTCTTCTTTTGTTATGATGTCAAGTTTACAATAGAACAACCTTTTTTGGTACTATACAGAACCATATTCAAAACCACATTCACCATCAATCTGAAGAATCTTTTTATGATGCAAGAAACCCTTTATTCATGCAAAGTGCTCATGGCTCTATATAAAACTATTTTCTTTACTAAAGAACCCTTGAAAAACCATCTTTTTTAAAAGTACACAGGACAGCGGGGCACAACCAATGGCTTAATGTGTAACATGGATATTTGATGTAGTTAGGGTTAGGGTTAGTCACGTAGAAAGCTCTTCTCATATTCTCTTTGCAATATTTGATAGCATTCTGAGATATATTTAAGATGATAACAGTAACTTTTTTCATTATGCTTTTTTTATTACTAAATTGTGTGTATAAGTCACAGAGGTCACTCTTACATTATTTTAATCACCCTTTTTGGTGGCTGTATTATAACACTATTTTAAACCATTTAGCCTTTAGCCAGGTTAAAGTACACCCTCCACATGGCTAGGTTAGTTTCAGTCCAGGGCTACAATTAAGCCTCCAAAAGTAAACAACGATAGTCCATCTTCCATAATCTTAGTTCATATTTTAGTTTTATTATGCTGATATTTACTCTTCTGCTTTGTGGTCAGAAATACATTTAGCTTCATTAGACACTTTTATACCATCCATCCATCCATCCATTTTCCAAGCCGCTTCTCCGTCAGGGTCGCGGGGGGATGCTGGAGCCTATCCCAGCAGTCTTCGGGCGGAAGGCAGGATACACCCTGGACAGGCCGCCAGTCCATCGCAGGGCAGACAGACAGACATAGACAGTCACTCACACACTCACACCCAGGGGCAATTTAGCATGTCCAATTGACCTGACTGCATGTCTTTGGACTGTGGGAGGAAACCGGAGAACCCGGAGGAAACCCACGCAGACCACTTTTATACCAGTCATATCATATTTCATTTATCATAATCTACACTATATTTCAAAAAGTATTCGCTTGTCTGCCTTCACACTCATATGAAATTGAGTTCTTAATCCATAGGGTTTAATTTGATGTTGGCCCACCCTTTGCACCTATAACAGCTTCAGCTCTTCTGGGAAGGCTTTCCACAAGGGTTAGGAGTATGTTTATGGGAATGTTTGACCATTTTCCAGAAGAGCATTTGTGAGGTCAGATGCTGATGTTGGACGAAAAGGCCTGGCTTGCAGTCTCCACTCTAATTCTTCCCAAAGGTGTTCTGTTGGGTTGAGGTCAGGACTCTGTGTAGGCCAGTGAAGTTCTTCCACACCAAACTCACTCATCCATGTCTTTATTGATCTTAGTTTGTGCACTGGTGTGCAGTTATGTTGGAACAGGAAGGGGCCATCCCCAAACTGTTCCCACAAAGTTGGGAGCATGAAATTGTCCAAAATCTCTTGGTCTGCTGATGCATTAAGAGTTCCTTTCACTGGAACTGAGGGGCCGTGCCCAACTCCTGAAAAACAACCCCACACTATAATCCCCCCTCCACCAAACTTTACACTTGGCACAATGCAGTCAGACAAGTACCGTTCTCCTGGCAACCGCCAAACCCAGAGTCATCCATCAGATTGCTTGACGGAGAAGTGCAATTAGTCTTTCCAGAGAACACATTTCCACTGCTCTAGAGTCCGGTGGCGGTGCTTTACACTACCACATTTGATACTTTGCATTGCACTTAGTGATGTAAGGCTTGGATGCAGCTGCTCGACCATGGAAACCCACTTCATGAAGCTCTCTACACTGTTCTTGAGCTAATCTGAAGGCCACATGAAGTTTGGAGGTCTGTAGTGATTGATCTCTGCGCACTATGCGCCTCAGGATCCGCTGACCTCGCTCTGTAATTTTACATGGCCCACCACTTCGTGGCTGAGTTGCTGTCATTCCCAATTGCTTCTACTTTGTTATAAAACCACTGACAGTTGACTATGGAATATTTAGTAGCAAGGAAATTTCACGACTGGACTTGTTGCACAGGTGGCATCCTATCATGGTACCATGCTGGAATTTACTGAGCTCCTGTGAGTGACTCATTCTTTCGTAAATGTTTGTAGAAGCAGTCTTCATGCCTATGTGCTTGGTTTTATACACCTGTGACCATGGAAGTGATCGGAACACCTGAATTCAATAATTTGAGTGAATACTTTTGGAAATATAGTGTATTTGTACATGTTCACACTGGAAAGCTCTAACAATATTTTATATATATATATATATATATATATATATATATACATGTTCAAACAATATAGTATATATTGTACTGAAATAATTATGTTTTTAATCAGTTTACCAGATTTTTTAGTGACTGTTACAACTGATAGAAATTGAAGAGAATGTGAAAGTGGAACCTGTACACCTGATACACCACAGTATCTGCTAACTCACTGTATGTATCTTTTACATTTTTGACTGCTTTTTTGTCTTAAAGATTATCTGTCATATATTTCATATTCCCTCAAAGTTTAGCTGTTGATTTTGTAAGCTGGTTAGTTATTAATGATGGTTTGTTTCAGAGCAGCAATTTCTTGCAGGTTTTAAGGTTTTTTCTTACAGCTACACTGAGATTTGATACTTTCCATGGAAAAAGTTCAATTTATGATCCATAACCTTTTTAAAAGCAATAACATGACTGTCTTTTATTTCTGCAAAAGATAATGGGAGCTGTACTGAAGGGATCATCAAACCTCACTAACATTAAATTTGTCTATAAAATGTAATCATTAAAACCTTCCAGTAACAACATGATTACAATGTTATTTGGTTAATTTCCAAGCAATTTAAACATTATTCATTATCTAATTTATTTAGATATATTTAATTCAACTTGAATTTTTAATTTAAAATAAGTTTAGCCTATTACTCATTTGTGCCTGTCATGATTATCCATGTGCTTGTGTTTTCGTCTTCCATGTGCTTTTGTTAACGTGTCAATGTCCAGTCCAGCCCCCTTGTTTTCAGACTCCATCCCTGATTGTTACCACCTGTGTTTTCCACATGTGTCCTGTTATCCTTTGTTATCCCTGTTGTATTTAAGACCTGTTTTTTCCTAGATGTTTGTTGGTCTTTGTATTGTTTGTACGGTTTGAAGTGTTTGATGTATATTGTCCGTTGTGATTATCCTGTGTTTTCTTTACGTTATGTCTGCCCACCGTTCTCTTCATCTTGGCTCATTGACCTCGGACTGTTATGACCATGACCCTGGATAAATTTCATGTGTCTTCGCACATGCATCCGCCTCCTCATCACTCCACCACAATGTTACAGTGCCACCCTGTTACCCAAAATTAAAAACTTTGAAGTAAAAAAAAAATATATATATATATATATATATATATATATATGTAAGCCTTATTTATTTGAAAATTTCTAAAACCATTTCATAGCTATATGTATTATATGTATTTCACATGACAAAATAATGAACTCAAGGCTTTTAAATGCCTTTAATAGGTAACAGGGTTGCAAACATTCTGTGCATTTCAGAAAAAACATCTCATGTAGAATCTGATTTTACTCTCTGAGGTGGGAGAATAACATTTTCTTAAGACTAAGTACGTACTTTGATTAATACTTTGTCAAAAAAGGAAAAGTATATTTTTAAAGAGTGTTGAGACCTGAAAAATGAACTCTATTCACAGAAAGTGCCTTTAATGTATTAAGGTATACATACTTGATCTGAGAAGTGATGAAGCAACAGAGAGGACATCCCACTCATCCTTTCCCTAAAATGGCGGATGTTGCTGTTTGTGGGGTCATTACCTTTCTTCCATGAATTATTAATTATCAACTGATACTTCTCAGAGTAGGCCTTCCTCTGATTAGCGTAGCATTGTCTTTTCTGTGGATATGATGTAGATGTACAGTAAGCTTTTAAATCTGGAGCGAAATCTCTACAGGCCGTTTCTGGAAAATGCATGGATAGATGAATGGATGTTGGATGGATAGAAGCATGGAAGGATGGATGGGTATAAATATGAATGAATGAATGGATAGTAAGGATGGATGGATAAATGGATGGATGGAAGGATGAATTGATCAAGGGACAGAGAGGAGCTCATAGAGGAGCTGACAAAGGTGCATAGTAAGCTTTATTATGGCAAAGAAACAAAGAACATTAAAAATGAGATGCATATTCATGTTTGTATAGCAAGCTGCAGTTTTCTCTCTGACACTGTGCAGAAATCAGTGACCGTCTGTTTTTGTGAGTTTAATTCATTTGAACTTATGTTTGACATTCTCTTTCACTGTAAGCTAATCTGAGCACAGGTTACGGGAATGACTCCAGTAATACTGTCATGCTATTACAGGATGCCTGACTCAGTGGAGAAGGATTAGGGGTGATGTAGGAGTAATAATGAAGACTTTCATAAGAGACTAAGGTGAAAAGGTCAGTGGTTTCAGATGAATAGAACATGAGAAGGTCACTGATTTCAGGGAGAAGATTGTGGAATATGTTATGTCAGCCTGTAGAATGTATCATCATTTCAGAATCAATTAAGGTTTATAATACAGCAGTGATGGCCTTCAGCGGCTTACTAGCAAATATCACAGCTGCTTCTCACTCTACTGATACTACTACATGTACTAGTGATGCACCAATCCAACTTTTCTTCTACTGATACTGATGCCTGAACAAAGGGTATAAGTCAATATTGAGAAACGGCGCATTACCAGCGCTCTTTTCTTCTTTTTCAATTTAAAATCTCTATACATTACTCTACAGAATTGCTTGGGATCAAAGCAACATATGGCTGCAACTATACATCATTCATTAAAAATATAATAGAAACACAAGAAACAAATATACTGCAAGACAAAACAGACTACTGTATAATGTGCTGTTACAGTTTTATAATGGCCATTGTCAATCTGTTAATAAGGTCAATATTGCTGTCTATACCACTCCAGTATATCAGATGACTGCATCCCAAACAGACACACCTCTCACTGACCTCTACAAGGTCAGAATTTGAGCTTGAGCTGGTTCTCTAGCCAAAGCAAAGCTGTAGACCAGGGATGCCCACATCTATGCACGAAAGACCAATGGGGCTACATGTTTTTGTTCTAACCAAGCAAGAGCACATCTGATTCGGCTTATTTAAATGGACTCCTCAGGTGTGCTCCCATCCCACTGGCCCTTTCTGCAAAAGATTTGGTGTCCCTACTCTAGAGAGGGAGGGATTGAAAGATAAAGGCAGAAAAGAGAGAGTTCAAAAGAAAGCAAAGAGACAGAAAGAGGGAGATTGTGTGCTCACCCTGCCAAAACCCTCAGCGTGGCGGTCTGTAGAATAGTGAAGGATAATGAGCAATGTTTTGGCACTTTGTTCTTTTCTTTGGCATCACTGTCTGCATGTTAATCCAATTAGAAAGGAACAACATTCCACTCGTTCGGAAGTAAGGAAGTAAGAATAGTTTTAATTCATCATTTATGGTATTTACAAGAGGATAATGAAGATTTTTTTCATGATCTGCGATTATGTAAATGTAATGTGACCCGTTTTTTCAGATGTTGGTACTTTTTTAGCTTCTGCCACCACTGAAGAAGGTCAGTTATTCTTCAAGCAAAAAGGATTTCACTGTGAAAAAAGAGCCACATTGATTAGTCATCGCTCAGCATTAGTCATCCTTTTCAGCTCTCTCAGTTGTGTTCCTCTTTAACAAGAATCTGAGTAATATTTTAGGAGGTGATTTTTTTTTGTCGTTGCTTTTTTGTGTCATGAGTGCCTTCTGAAACAATCAATAATTCAGGGGATGTGGGCCAGAGCCCCTGGGAGAAGAATCCTCACATTGTTCCCCTGCAGAGAGTCCTCTCGGCTCCTCCGGCTATGGCTAGCTTATTTACCACTGCTTACATTTACTGCAGTAAACAGTACACACTGTTACACTATTTACAGTACTCACAGTTTGCTGTGGGCTTAGAGGTGAGCAATGTGACAAAAAATTGTCACAATACATTTTTCAGAGTATGCCATGGGTCTCGTCAGTACTTCCAAAACACTGAACTGCAAATCACAGATTTTGTATGAACATGTAGAGAGCCTGTTAACAACAGTAATGTACAATAACTGTATAAACTGCAAAATAACAAGTTGTTGATAAGAAACATTATTGCCATTTAAAATTAGGGCTATAAAATGATTAAAATAAAAAGCCACAATTAAATCTCAATATTTGGTAAATAACAATTACTCATTTGTCTTGTTTGCTGAAAGAGAGATTTTTTTTGTGACTTTCCTTAGTGAAGCATTCACAAAGCACGGTTTTGTGTCCATAGCCATGCTACAGTAAACACTTTTAAGAGTGCCATAGATATTGACTTGTTCTTAAGCTTTTGAACCCCACTCCAGAGAGCACATTTGACATTTGTCTGTTTATTTTCTTCACATTCTCTGTTTGTACATTATTAAGAGATTTTTTCTGTTTAAAAAGTATTACATAAAAACTATTTTTATTACTTTTGGTAATTCAGTAATGTTATTTTCAGCATGTGAACACTTCACATGAACCTGAACATGAAAAACATATATATAGGATGAATGCAGTTCCCATTTTTTTTTATTACCGCCATCCAAAAAGATCAGCAGTTTGCTACATGTGTCTCCTCTGCAATTCTAGCTCTCCAAATCTCATACAACTATGTTACGTCTTCATTCAAGGGTATGTGGTTTCTTGCACTTTGTTTTGTTTTTTGTTAGTTTGTGGGTTGTTGATTTATCCCGAGAACTCCTACAAGCACTGTCCATAGTCTGCTGAAGGTATTATAAAGTGCTAATGTATTTGATATTACTGATATTGTCCACATCAGTACTGTGTTTTGCTTGTAAACAATACTTTATGCTAGGTGTACTTCAGTGATGAACAAATTCACAACATGAAAGGAGCTGGAAATAACGTTTTTTCAAGGGAGCCATTACTAGAATGTACACTTTAAAACCTGCATTTGAACATCAATAATAATATAAGCAGCACACAAAACATTGTATTGTACCTTTTTAAATGTAACACTATTATAGTGATCATTATACATGTTTTATATATTTTTGTTGTATCACCCACCCTATCCTGGGCCTACATACACACACACATGGCAGTGCTCTGGAAATGGCCTCATGCATCACAGTAACTGATGCCACTCATGGTGAATCACTGCCTGGCAGGAAATAGCTTTTAAACACAGTTAAAGGGCTTAATGATGGTGTTACAGGATTACAGGGGCAGCGCTCTGTGACTCCCAAAGTCCTCCTATCACATTTACTCCTACAAGCCAGCTGTGCAGCTGTATTGATTCTGGCTCCTATGGAGTCTCTTAGTTATCGAAACCAATGGTTAATGTGATACACTGTATAGGCAGCACACGCATGGACATATCCTGCCTTTAACCAGCTTTACTGCAGAAAAATTTAACCTGTGTTTATCATTGGCTCTATAAAGCACAGTACTTGTTTTGTATATTGTACTTCTGTAATGTTGAATGGTCTTTCTAAAAATGAAAAAAAAAAAAACATATTAATGTAAGGCATTCAGCCAGTAATTATTTTTGCTGTATCTAAAAATGCACAGAATCAAGAAGCCAATGTACTGCATGAAATTTTATTTTTAATTGTGTGAACCATCACACCTCTGCTGTTTATGCATGCTGTGTCATTTGTGATACAGATAAAAGTTATGGATAAAACAGATAAAGGTATTACTTTTTTTTTTTTAACCCAAATAATCTTCGTAAAGTTTTAGCTTTGCCACTTAAACACCAGAAGGCAAGCATGTACAGATTACATATTATGGTCCCCCAGTTAGCTTGATGGATGATCTTAACTCTTAGAACTTTGCTGACTAGTATCTAAACTCGCCACTAACAGTGCACCTTTCAACTTTAAATTGTCTCTATGTTGATGATAATGTAAACCGGTCAAACCTACTCGTGCTGTAGAAGTGGTTTAATTGAATAAAATGTCACATAAGTTGAAATGTCTTAAGAATTGCTAACATATGAAATTGCATGAATTTTATGGCGAGAAATTCAGTTAATTCATTCTTAGACAGACAAAATCCAGAATGGCTCAGGAAAATCCTGGACAGATGGCAGCTCTAAATCTTGCTATCAGTTAGCCTAGCAGTTTGTTGAATAGTATCTGCTCAGTGCTACTATCATTGCAGCACAGTATTAATTTTGTAATGGATGTACCACCAACAGAGAGCAGTGAAGTTTCTGCTTCACATATTGAACACTTTTGAGAGCTGATAGGATTCTTAGGAGAGGCTGATAGGTTTCTTCTTGCCTATTGTACTTAGTGTCATGAGCTTGGCTTAGATATTTTTTCTTGCTTATCACTGTCATGATTATGAGTGTGGGAAATCCACTGTGAAGTTTAATAGTTCTTTCTGGCAGTATAAACAAGGGTCTTGACCAGTTTTGGGCAGTTTTAATTAATATGGCTCATAAGGGGGAGTATTGTAGAGTCAGCAAAACAGAAGACTGGTGTATTAAATGCTGTATGTGAGTCAGAGCACATGACCCATTCAAAAAGACATGAACCAGTTATTATAAATGGCCAACACAGTGTCTGCTTTGCAGTGATGATGCAAGTAATTTCAATATTAGGTCCTGGAGAGAATTGCAGGGATTTGTGTACATGTAAATGCAGTTAGATGAAATGTCATATACTACCAATCAGAAGTTTTGTCAAATTTGTCATATTGAGTTTTTGTCAATTTATGTACAACCCTGCTTCCAAAAATATACTCTTGATACTCTATGCAAAATGTAAATAAAAATAGAATGCTATGATGTGCAAATAAATTAAACCCTATATTTAATCAACAATAATACAAAGGCAACATATGAAATGTTGATACTGAAAAAATCATTTTTTGAAAAAAATATATCCCCATTTTATATTTGATGTCAGCAACACATTTAAAAAAAGTTGGGACAGTGCATGTTTATCACTGTGTTACATCACCCTCTCTAAGTGCTTGGGAACTAATGAGACCAGCTGCTATAGTTCTGAACATGTGTACTAAGTGTTTTCAATGACTGACTCTTTTACTATGGCGCCATGCTGTTGTAATTCATGCGGAATGTGGTTTGGCATTGTCTTGCTGACGTAGGCAAAGCCTTTCCTGAAAAAGACAT
This sequence comes from Pygocentrus nattereri, assembly GCF_015220715.1. Classification (NCBI taxonomy): domain Eukaryota; kingdom Metazoa; phylum Chordata; class Actinopteri; order Characiformes; family Serrasalmidae; genus Pygocentrus; species Pygocentrus nattereri. The sequence continues at coordinate 27,203,397 of NC_051220.1, forward strand.
TGTCTGGATGGCAGCATATGTTGCTCTAAAATTTGCTTATATTGTTCAGTGTTAATTGTGCCTTTACGGATGTATAGGTCACCCATGCCATGTGCACTAATGCACTCCCATACCGTCATGAATGCTGGCTTGGTGATTTTACATACTGTAGATGATGAAATCCCCCAAGTTCTTTGCTATTTTATGTCATGCTTCAATTGTTGCACTATTTGCCTGCACAATCTTTCACAGAGTAATGATCCCCTACCCATTTTTACTTGAAACAGGCTTGTTGTCAGTTAACCTAATTTGTTGCTCCAGTCCTAACTGTTTTGAAACATGTTGCCATCAAATTCAAAATGGACATAGATTTTTTCCAAAACACAATAAATCTTCAGCATTTGATATACCTTTGTACTATTTTCAATTAAGTAAACAGTTAATTTTTTACTGCACTTATAAAAATAAGAAGACACAAGTAGGTTCACTGATTATTTTGGATAGCAATAAAAAGACTTATATTGTACAACCCGAATTCCAATTGAGACGTTGTGTAAAACATAAAAAAAAGCAGAATACGATGATTTGCAATGATTTCCTTTATTCAATTGAATATATATTCAACCTATATTCAATTGAATACACTGCAAAGACAAGATATTTAATGTTCAAACAGACAAAAATTGTTTTTTGCAAATATTCACTCATTTTGAATTTGATGCCTATAAGACATTCCAAAGAAGTTGGGACAGGGGCAACAAAAGGCTGGGAAAGTTGAGGAATGCTCAAAAAACAATGTTTGGAACATTCCACAGGTGAAGAGGTTCATTGGAAACAGGTGAGCGTCATGATTGGGTATAAAGGGAGCATCCCTGAAAGGCTCAGTCGTTCACAAGCAAGGATGGGGTGAGGTTCACCACTTTGTGAACAACTGTGTGAGCGAATAGTCCAACAGTTTAAGAAAAACGTTTCTCAACGTGCAGTTGCAAGGAATTTAGGGATTTCATCATCTACAGTCCATAAGATCATCAAAAGATTCAGAGAATCTGGAGAAATCTCTGTAAGTAAGCGGCAAGGCAGAAAACCAACATTGAATGCCCGTGACCTTCGATCCCTCAGGTGGCACTGCATTAAAAACCAACATCATTCTGTAACGGATATTACCACATGGGCTCAGGAACACTTCAGAAAACCATTGTCAGTGAACACAGTTCGTCGCTCCATCTACAACTGCAAGTTAAAACTCTGCCATGTAAAGCGAAAGCCATATATCAACACCACCCAGAAATGCTGCTGGCTTCTCTGGGCCCGAGCTCATCTGAGATGGACTGACGCAAAGTGGAAAACTGTCCTGTGGTCTGATGAGTCCATATTGCAAACTGTTTTTGGAAATCATGGACGTCATGTCCTCCGGGCCAAAGAGGAAAAGGACTGTCTGGATTTTTTTTGTTTTGGAGCAACATATGCTGCCATCCAAGCAATGTCTTTTTTAGGGATGTCCCTGTTTATTTCAGCAAGACAATGCCAAGCCACATTCTGCAAATGTTAAAACAGCGTGGCTTCGTAGTAAAAGAGTGTGGGTACTAGACCGGCCTGCCTGCAGTCCAGACCTGTCTCCAATTGAAAATGTGTGGCACATTATGAAGCACAAAATACGACAACGGAGACCCCGGACTGTTGAGCAACTGAAGTTGTACATCAAACAAGAATGGGAAAGAATTCCACCTACAAAACTTCAACCATTAGTGTCCTCAGTTCCCAAACACTTATTGAGTGTTGTTAAAAGGAAAGGTGATGTAACACAGTGGTAAACATGCCCCTGTCCCAACTTCTTTGGAACGTGTTGCAGGCATCAAATTCAAAATGAGTGAATATTTGCAAAAAACAATAAAGTTTATCAGTTTGAACATTAAATATCTTGTCTTTGTAGTGTATTCAATTCAATATAGGTTGAAAAGGATTTGCAAATCAACATATTCTGTTTTTATTTATGTTTTACACAACGTCCCAACTTCATTGGAATTCAGTAAAAATACTACAAACTAAATAATGTACTCTAATTATTTATTTTCAGTGATTTTTGGAAAATTTTGTCTGCCTCTGGATGTGATCAGTACTTTGGAAATTAGAGCTTCTGTTATTATTCCTTTAAAACATTTTTTACAGTTTCCCAAATTCTTACTAATTTGTATTTGAAACCTGTGTGTGCACTGTGTTAGAAGATTAGTATCATTTTATACATTTATTTGCATGTGGTTTGGTTTTATATCATTAGAAAAATTCGGCCTTGTTCACCAACCGTTCTTAAGAAGAAATTTCTTATTAAAACTCACTTACCCAGTTTTCGCAAAGATTCTGACACTGATCAATGTTTTCTTACATGTGATTTGTTCTTAGGTAAGAACAGAATCTACACACTCTCAAGAGCACAAAGAAATAATACAAATAATCTGTGGTTTAAGAACACGTTATGAATCTAATGTAGACATTTCTTAGAACCCTTTCTCAAGAACAAATTTAAGAAAAAACTTGTGATACTGGTGAATGAGGTCTGTTGAATCCAAAGTTTTGAATGGTAGTGCATTTTGCTCAGACTGAGTAGTACAGGAACTGGTACAGATGGTAAGTGCTGAATGAGTGCACTGTTACCTTCATCCAGTGATCTTACTCTCTGTCTCTTGATGACACTCTGATCCTAACACATACAGGAAATGATAACCATCAGAAAGATGAGGCAGCTCTTATAGTACAGGCTTCAAAGATTCCTCCGGAGAGAGAGAGAGAGAGAAGCAGAGAGGGAGAGATAAGAGAGGCAAGTGATACTTGCGCTACATTACACACTGTTTTTAAATAAAAGCGCTTGATGCAGTATGTAAACATTGGTTTCAAAATACACTGCTCACTCTCCGGTCCTTGTAGTCCATCTAAGGAAAACTGAGCTGCAAAACAGCCCATTTTGAATGATTTTTTTTTAATGATGATGCAATATCCAATGGATTTGCATATATCTGACTGTTCAGCCCACAGCAGGCCAGTAACACTGAAGTTATAAGAAATGTTTCTGCCCAGACTGGACCCAGAGGTCATTTACAAATATCAGTCTTAAAGGCACAATAACAAAACAGTGCATTTAATATTCATATGCTGCATATACATGATGGCATGTTGGAAAAAAAGTTATTCCATGCCTTATAGCACAATTGCTGTAAACAGCAACAGTACATGACTGGTGGTTGCCTAAAGCTGGGTAAATGTTACCATGGTGATAGCACTACTGGTTATAACAGTGCTATTTCTATCTGTGTGCGGGGTAGTGGTGATAGTGACACTTTTATTCCCTGTGGCTTCACCCCAACACCACATGTGTAATATAAATGTGTAGGGGGGTGAACAGTGTGAAGATATTGAAAATGTGTAATTTTCTAATGTTCTTCACAGAAAAGCCCACGGAAGTTGAAATAATAATGAATCACATCATTTTTCTTTTGGTAAACATTGAAACAGATCCCACAGACTCGAACACCACACAAGAATTAAAAATCTCTTCTCTTTTTCGGTGTATAAAAATATATATGGTATGGCTTTAATTTAAGACAAGTCAGAAAAGATAAGATCAGCTTGATAGCTTTGCTCACACTCAAAATATTCCCCAAACAATTATTCAGTGAGTGTGTTGATTCTCCGCCCGATGATTGCTGGGATAGGCTCCAGCACCCCCCCGCGACCCTGACGGAGAAACGGCTTAGGAAATGGATGGATGGATGTGTTGATTCTGTTCGCTTTTAGCGAGACTTTGATTTAACCCATGGTGCTCACAAGAGGGAAATGGGAAATGGATGTTGAAGGACTTGATAGGCTTGGCTTTTTCTCCCTCCCCTTACACTCCTCCATCTCTCTCTTTCACTTTCTGTGTCTTTCTCTACCCATTTCTCTCTCTCTCTCTCTCTCTCTCTCTCTCTCTCTCACACACACACACACACATACGAGTAATAGCAGTGCCACGCTGTGGCTGTCACTGTCTCAGCAGGAGGGCGAAAGGCAAAGGCAGGAATGAAAGAGCAGTTTCATTCTCTGGGGACTGGATGGAGTTTATGCTCTTCAGACAACTAGAGCATCCAGGATTTCCTTTTAAGGCTGGAGGGATGTGTGAAAGCAGAATGAGGCTGGCCTCTACTGAACAGGACTGTGGTATGTTTTGCTCTGCCAAGTCCTTCTACATAGAACTGAGTCATATTACACATTTGCAGCTTAGAACAGCTTGACTTTTCATTACAAGAGTAAGAATTATGTTACACCATGCTAGGAATTAGGAGTATTGGGAGCTAGTTCTGTGTGATATATGTTGTCTTTACCAGTGTCCAAGTATTATTGTCACACCGCGATATTGATATATTTTAGTTTTAGCAGTATGGATAAATAACACAACTTTGTTAATTGCAGTGTATGTCATTTTCCAGGTGTTTCAGATATTTTTGAACAGTTTAAAATGTATACAAACCAAATAACTAGTATGCTCCCGTTCTAGGAAAATGGTTTCAATCTTGACCATTTTTCATAAAATGGATTTTAGCACAGAGTACCAGATACTGTTACCTGATACTGTCATATATTTTGAATATATTTAAATGTAGAATTTTTTTTATCAGTACTGCATACTACTTCATTATAGAGTAAGGGGAAAATGTTGAATTTTAAGGTCAAATTTGGCATGTCAGCCTGTGTTCTTGTAAACAGATGTTTCAGTCTGATTCCACAGTGTAACTGCACCTGCAACAGTTATAATTGGGTTTTTTAACTCATTTGTTCCTGTGGTCTCTCTGCCCTTTATATTTAGTGTCTGCTGCTAAATCAATTCCACCAGTGTCATCCATGTGTTTAACTAGCAGAAAAGACAAAACAAACTCTAGATGGGGTATAAATGTTAGGAAGCCACATTAGCCAATTAATTCATCTGATCCGTTCATTTCTATAGGTGACTGCAGAGCTGAGTGTTGAGGGTGCATATTAAAATGGTCATACAGGCAGGCTGACTGGAAGTATTGATTTCCTATAACACATTTAGACCCTTGGTTGGCCTAGATATTCAACACTGAATAATGTGGAAGAGTGAACAACACATGCATGGTTAATGAGTGGTATGGTAATATGGGGAAATTACTATTACTGGGATTATATTGCTTCTAGAGGTGTAATGATTTTTAAGATTTTGTATATACAGTAAATCTGATTCAACACAAGTGCATGAAATAGTGATTTCATGGATGTTTGTTTAACCATTTTCAAACCTCTCCTCGAGGAAGCCCAGTGTTAAATATAGTTAAACAGCAACTCCTGGTTTGACCTATCAGTGCTTCAGAAAATTGTGCTCATGATGGAATTGATGATATTAACAAGTGTCTGTGTCGGCTATGAAGGTGTCAAGGAAAATTATGGACCCAAGAAATTCTTTTTGTTGTTATGAATATGACTTTATTCTAATATTGTGATAAACTCACTGCTGAGGTAAATTGTTAAAAAATTTGCTTAGAGGCCTAAAACTTTGGCACAGTACTATATATATATATATATATATATATATATATATATATATATATATATATGAAAGGCATAATAATGTAACAAATTTAGCAATGTGATGTGAGGAAAATAAAGAACCATCTCAGCTTAATAACCACAGCACCAAATGTTTGAACTGTTTTGTAGTTACATTCAATGACTGAGAACTGGCATGTGTGTGCAGATGAGAGGACATGCCATTGCAGCTTTGATCTAATGCACAAGTCATGAGCTAATATGCTAACCCTGAGCTAATGCACTAGCTCCAAACTAACATACTAGCCACAAGCCAATATAAACTTACAAGGAGTATACATTTCCACGTAAGAAAGATTTTCTCGATGAGTAATGATCTGTCCTCGTTGTGGTCTTGGATGCTTTACAGTAAATTAAAAACTGATAAGTCAGGGGCTCCTGAATGCAGTCATCCTTGTCAGAGGGTCTCGAGTTGGATCCCAATCCACAGCCATCCGTGGCCAGAAGCTCAAGAGAGCATAACTGGCCTTGTTCTCTTTCAGCACAGATTGCCAGTGCTTCCTCTTAGCTGACACAACAGAATTGTCAGGTAGAATTGTCCTCCAAGTGTACTGAGCTCTACAGTTCCAAAAAGATGCAGTGGCTGACTTCACATGTGTCAGAGGAAACATGTGCTAGCCTTCACTTTTTCAGCTTTGGGAGAAATCTAGCTAGTGGGCAGAATTTAAACTACATTAAGGGGAAAACTCGGTAAAAATAAAAACAAACAAACAAATATGGTTGAAGATTAGCCTGTATTCCATCCATCCATTTTCTAAGCCGCTTCTCCGTCAGGGTCGCGGGGGGATGCTGGAGCCTATCCCAGCAGTCTTCGGGCAGAAGGTAGGATACACCCTGGACAGGTCGCCAGTCCATCGCAGGGCAGACAGACAGTCACTCACACCCAGGGGTAATTTAGCATGTCCAATTGGCCTGACTGCATGTCTTTGGACTGTGGGAGGAAACCGGAGAAAACCCACGCAGACACAGGGAGAACATGCAAACTTCACACAGAGAGGACCCTGGCCGCCCGGCAGGGGAATCGAACCCAGGCCCTCCTCGCTGTGAGGCGACAGCGCTACCCACCACGCCACCGTGCCACCCTAGCCTGTATTATGTTGGCCAAATTTTGTTGGATTATACAAATGCTTTACATAATTTATCAAGACCAACAAAAATATTCATCTGGATTCTCACAGCACACATTGGGTAACGTTGTGATTGATTTAAGGGTTCATTTATTTATTGCAGCCTTGCCATATGTCAACATAGTAAAGGCCAAAACGACAGTAACATTTAACAGCAAATATTTCCGCATCTCATGAGGTGGAGCAAGCATGACTTCATGTTTATGCTGAAGAATGTCTGTCTGTATCATATCAATATCTATATTTTTTATTAGCAGTCTATGTGTCTTGTCTCGTCACAGGACAGCCAGTCTCTTTGAGACATACCAGAGAGATCATCAAGCACCAGGCTAGGCAGATTAACGAGAAGCTCACTCTTTCATCACACAACTGGAGTATTAACAGGCCATGCATCTGCTTACTGAATGCAGATTAATTCTGGAGAATTACAGAGGGAAGAGGCCTCAGTGAAGCCTGGTGATAATGGAGAGAGCTAATCAGAGAGTGTGAGTGCACTAGAGGATTTGATGCCTGTAACCTCAATGCTGAGCTTTTGACAGATGAATATAAATGTTCTTGGTGTCTTGTGTAAGACACTACTGAAACCACATGCCACTATTTGATATTTTATGTGTGTTTGTTGGTTGGTGCTAAGAGAGGAGAGGTGTGGTGGGAAATACGAGCATACAGACATTCCTGTTTGCTGAAAAAGGCTGAGATAAAAGTCTTTTCCATTTCGGGGCTCTCTAATGTGTCAACAGGTGAATGACGGACGATTTTTACACCAGCAGAGCATGAAAGGGACAGCCAATGGATTTGCATCCTAAATTACCCCATGGCTTTCCCCTTCATATATTAAACATAATCTCACCAGCTTTTTAGTTATTCATTCATGTGCTTCTTTCTCTCCCTCCTTCCCTTATTCCCTCTACCCCTTTTCTTTCTCCTGTCAGTTCTTTCAGAAGACCCCATCAGAAGGATCTAGTGCTTTTTCACCATGAGCATTGCAGTGTCACCGGTTGCCAGTGAGGCTGCCTCACCTATGATAACCTCCGTCACACCCACCCTGGAGTCCAGTCCCAAGGAGGAGCAGCCAGGCCCCTGTGGGCCCAGCAGCAGCGGGGATGTGATTGGTCAGGGCCGGGACTCCTGCCGGAGTTACCAGAAACCCCCTCCCCTTCACACTGGAGCAGACTGGAAGGTGGTGCTTCACCTGCCGGAGATAGAGACCTGGCTGAGAGCCACAACAGATAGAGTGAGAGGTCTTACTCACTCAGTCCAGCAGGACAGCCTCAACAAACATGTGGATGTTCACCTGGTGCAGCTGAAGGTAAGAGAAACTGTGCACTTCATAATTACACATTATAATTCTGTAAGTCAGGGGTAAAACCAATTAAATTCCATGTTTCCACATTAAGTAATTTAAAATGAACCGACACATCATTTTGTACAGTGTATGAAGATTGTAATACAGATTTTTAAAAAGCCATTGTGATACTGTATATACACAGTGTGATGTACAACTCCCCACCTTTTGCTCTCTCATTCAGCTTTATGGCATAATGCATGACTAGCTCACTAATATATCACTAGTTAAAGGTCATTGAGATGTTGAAGACATCTGTGGGTTCACTGATGGGTTTGGCTAGTACATAAAATGGCTACATTCGCATTCTAAACACCCAACCATTGGTTCCTATTAACCCAACAGTAAAGAAATCTGAGTCTGTAAGTTACTTTGTAATGCACCATTTTATAGTAAACCACTTTGAATTACTTTATTTTCTTTTCAACAATTGAACCATAAATTGTGATAAATCAGTGGACTTCCAATTTGAGTTCATTTTAAAGCATTTTTAAATACTTTGGAATTATGAAATTATGATTACTCAATTAATTCTACACATAGTTGGTAGATTGCTAAATTGCTGATATAAAAATATTAACATCTTTGGATTTCAAATTTATGATTCAGGATTATTGTCACCTTTGAACAGCTAATCTTGTCTATAACAGTCAGAAATATATGATGCAACAACAAAGCAATATTTCTTGCACCAGTGCACCAGTCATGCTTGCATTTCATGATGCAACTTTTCAAAGTCAGTAGGAAATGGTACATGTCACATTCAGCTTCCAGTGATACTTTTGAAGCATATTAAAAGTTTTCCAACATTACCTGCATATGTGCTCGTTGTTGATGTATTTGTTCCCATGTTTGGGAACCCCTGGCATTAGCCTTTGTTTGTGCTTCACTTTCATTTTGACAACAATTTCTAATGCACTATTTGCAAAGTAATATTTAAGCTATATATTATTCTACATGTAATCAGCAATGCATTTGGGTTCTGATGTGAACTTGGTTAGTGCTTATGTACACCCTTGATATTGTTCCAGATTATCATATATTTGATTAATGGATCAGATTTCATTTAGCATAGATGTCTCTGGGTTAAAATGTGTTAAGTTTTGATGAGGATCCTGAATATGACTGCTTCACTAATCACATATATGCCTAGTGTTTGGGTTCTGCAGTCCACTGCACAGATCAATTCCCTGAAGAAAAACTGCAGCCTCTACACCTTGAGTACACAGAAAGGCCTGTGTGAGTGAGGCGTGGCATACGGAATTACATGGAGATAGTGATCAGCTCCTTTTGAGATCAATTTTGTGCATGAAGTGCATGAGTCAGCTAAACCACAGCTCTTACTGGATTTGACCAAGCAGTCTGGAATACCTGGACCTCATCATTAACATGTAGCAGGCCATTTTATCATGGAATGCAGCTTTTTGGAGTTTGGTATGGTGTGAGATTTAGGGCAGACCAAATACCAGAGAATGTCTTCTCATTCCACAGCTGTCTTGTAAACAATTGCTTTTAGATTTCTCAATAGCTTAAAGTCAGTTTCTTACTCCATCATTTGTAAAAATGTTTTGGTTCATTTTGCATTGTGTCATTTAAAGTACTTACATAAGTGGAATAGAGCTAGTTAAATTACTTGTTACTACAATAAATAATTTTAAAGCTGAACTGATCCGCTTTTTTACAGTGTTTGAAGATTGTGATACTGTCTGAAATTTTGATACTGTATATGCACAGCAAACAAAGCTGAAAATCTTCAGATTTCTAACTACTGATTCTGAGAAGGCCAAGCAAGGCAAGGCAAGTTTATTTCTATAGCACCTTTCATACACTGTGATCATTCAAAGTGCTTTTCAAATCATAAAATACGAAGATAATTAAACTGGAACAAGTTAAAGAAGAATAGCCATTAAAATTATTGAAAGAATAGATTTTATATGAAAAGAATCCTTAAAATTAAAAATCAAAATAAAAATGTAATTAGAATACTAAAATGCAGAGCTAACAGTGTTTTAAACTAAGCTGAAAGCCTGCTCAAATAGCTCAAATATGTTTTAAGCCTGGATTTAAAACTGTCTAGTTTCAGGTCTCTTTTTACTCTTTATTTTCAGGCAGGACTAACTGGCTAGTTTCTAATGATCAGAGAGTTCTGCTCGGCTCATATTACTGCAACATATGAAATAACAATGCTGGTCCCACACCACTGAGCGATTTATAGATGAGGAGTAGTACCTTAAACTCTACTCTGTAATATACTGGTAGTCAGGGTAAGAACTTAAAAATGGAGATGATGTGGTCTGTCTTTTTGGGATTCCTGTTACGAGCCCATTACAGTAATCAATCCAGCTAGAAATAAATGCATGAATGAATTTCTCCAGGTCTGGTTTAGTCAGAAAATCTCTTCTTGTTGTACATCTTGTCAATGTTCTTAAGGTTATAAAATGATTATTTAGTGACTGCTTTGACCTGATGGCTAAAACTATGATCGGAGCCCCCTGATACACCAAGGTTAAGTACTAGTTCTTTAGATTTTAGGGCTCTCGAGTCCAGATAGACAGTCTAGTCTGTGCCTCTCATTGCTATTCATAAATAAAACAATCTCTGTTTTATTTTTTATTGTTTGCAGCAGGTTTTGTCCCATTGAGTTAGTGATGTGCTCAAGGGGACCATAATTGTTTGGGGAGAGGGAAAAGTATATCTTAGTATCATCTGCATAGCTGTGGTAAGATATTGTATATTCCTGTAGTATTTATTCAAACATGGGATGAAACATGTATAAATTAAATAAGAGCGGCCCAAGAATTGAACCCTGGGGGACACCACAGGTCACTGGCACTTTCTCAGAAGTATTATTTTCTATTTGGAAAAAGTAATCCCTTCCTTGCAGGCCATCGTGAAGAGTATTGAGTATTTTGCTGTTGTTAGTATTATTGTTGATAATGCTGGAGAAGAAAGATTGTCTAGTTTTGCGCATTATTGTTTTGCAATCATGCAGCCTATCTTTGAAGATTTCTTTGTACACCTGAAGCTTGGATTTATACCCATCCTACATTCTCTCTTTCAGACTTGAACTGTAGTAGCATTCCTCCATGGTCCTTTATGTTGGCATGGTATGATTTTAACTTTAACTGGCGCAATGTCATTTGTAATGCTGACAATTTTATTGAAGCTATCCAGCAAAGTATCAACAGGAGCAGATGATGTGCATGGTGCAGAGCACATTTTGCTCATGTAAAGTGTAGCTGTGTTGTCATTTATAAACCTTTTACTAAAGCAGAAGTGTCTTCATGTCTAGTAAGGTCCACATTTCAAAGAAAGCACATTAATCATCTGACAAATTGATATCTTGAATTGATATTTTTAAAAACCCTTTGAAATAACCACATCCAGGGTGTGAATGTGTGCTCACAGTCACACAGTGAGTCCAAAAAAGTCCAATATGGATCAGAATTCCTTGGCATAATAGTCATTGGGATTGTCAACATGTATGTTAAAATCACCAACAATAAAAAATGATCAAAATCTATGGAAATAAAAGACAAACTGTCTACTGGACTCAAAAGTACAATACTAGACAGATAACATATCATGTACTCCCTGTTCTTTCTGTTTCTGATAAGTACTGGAATGGGAGAGATTACTGGCACCCAGGGTCCCCACTCATTTTGAAAACATTTACTGCTGACTTCATTGCTGTAGTAGCATGAATCCAAAATGTAACATTTTGCCAAATTACTTGAAGATGGGGTGATCTCGTCCCTTTCTGTGAAGGAAATTGGATGAAACACCCACTGAAGGTGAGGTAGACAGTGAAGCTGCCTTACCGCTGGTTCAGGAGCTTGTGTCTTTCTTTGAGGTGGTACAGGTGTTGATAAAGCTCTGTTTATTAGAGAATAATCCTATATCAGAAAAAATGTCCATTTTTAAACCTCAGAAACCTCAAATTTTTGTCCTATGTGCATTTTTTTTCTGAATATCGCTGGATCCTCTGAATTATGAGGTTGTTTAGTAGTCAAAGTATAAATAATGCTATATCCACTACAGGCAAGCTAACACTTCTGTGCATTGAACTGACATCACTTGAACAGTAAGTGTATTAATTAGATTTGATGCTGTTATATAACAACACCAGCAACTGCAGGTTACTAATGCATTTAAGAACCACAATTAACTCCTGCTGATTTGCATGGGGTACTTTTGCAAGATTGCCTTATAATGTCAGTTCAGTGCACAGCAGTGTAAACTTTTGTGTATCAAATATTCAAATTCTGACCTTGTAATTTAGACATTCCAGTGACATTTGGGGGAAAATGTATGTACAACAAATCATTTTTGGAACATTTATGTTTACCACCACTGCACTACCACCCATGTCCTCCATTACATCATCAGGTGAAAATGCCATTTTTTCCCCATCAAGAAAAACAGCTTAGACCCTGAAATTCACAGAATGCATCTTTACATTGACACAGTAAATGAAAATAAATTGAGCTCTGTTTAACTATGATTTATTTCCTGTGTGTCAGCAAGCCAATTTTCACCTCCTGTCTTTAATGACTAGAGCTGTGACGGATTTGATTAGAGCACAGAAAAGGCTCTCCTCTCTTAGTTTTGACCAATCAGAGATGAAGACTCATCTCTCCTGTCATTCTGGTTAACCTGTCATTCTGAGAAGCTCTGTCTCTTCCACTAATCCCCTCAGCAATCAGTCAGGCCAAAACATCACTCAGCGCAGAACAATCTGATGATGTAATGGAGGGCACAAGTGGTAGTGTAATTGCCGGGGCCTGAGGCTCACTCTCCTCACGCCACACTGAAACATCACAGCCAGAACAAGAGAAGAAATGATCACTGAACTGATTACATAACATACTGTAGCTCCAAAACCTGAGGCTTTTCATTCATGGGTTTCATTCATCTCTTTTTCTTCTTTTTGACTTTGTCCAACCCTAATGGGAAATCACCCTGGGTGCTTTTCGTGTTCTTAAAGTGTCACATTAAGTCTGAACATGCTACCGAATAGTGTATAGGCAATGCTGCCTGTAGGGTACAGCATCTTAGTTTGAGGCTTGTGCTGCACTATCTGACACATACTGGCTTCTTTATACACATTTTCATTTGTTAATCTGGCATACACTCTCATTCAGAGTGACCTGTAGTTTAATAATTTTACAAGTGTATGCATAATTGTAGCATTAAGAGCAATGACCAAGGGCTCTTATTAGTGGAGCAAGGTGTGTTGGTGTGAGGCAATCAATCTCCATTCTGCTACATGGATGGCAGTAGTATTGCCCACTATGTTACAACACTGCTCATCTATTTGCAGTTGCTATTGTAGTTTCTAGTATAATTATGGCAGAACAATACATTGTATGTCGTTATTGCATTACAGGCCTTTCCTGATATTGCAGTAGGTTGCAATATGGCAAAGAGCCCTTTAACAAATCATTAAACGTTTTATTATGTGCTTCAGGACCAGTTTGGTTAGTCATCTGTTGAGCAAATATATCCACTTCTGGCACCTGACACTCATTTCTAGTTTAAACCACATCCACTACTGGTTTATAATTAAAAAGAAGGTAGTGAAAAAAGTACTGTTTAGGAATATGTGTCAAAATCTTGGTATTGGTCCTGAGATACCTAGCCCAAATCAAAAAAGTCATATGATCCAACATATGTAATGTTTTTGATTAGCTTGATCTTTATTCAAGCTACATCAATATTAATAACATATTACGAGGGATATTTTAATAACTTTCCTGGTATTGTGTAGCTGTAGTCAACATTCGTACTTCACATTAGATTTTCCCTCCAAAGCATAGAGTGTTCAGTTAAATTTGTAATTCACTATCCAAATCTCTTACATAAGAGAAAGTGAACTAACACAACTGAAAAAATGTAAAAAAAATGCTTACATGGTCTATTGCATAATAACCTCTATAAGGGTTCAGATTTTCCTATTAATAGAAAGCTTTCAGGCTGTGTGCATGAATGTAGTGCAGTGTCTTTATGAATAGTTAAAGAATCCTGAATCTGGTTTGAATGGGGGGATAGACAGAGCGGTGGCGTTTGGCATGGCCCTTTGGCCTGAGAGAGGACTATTCAGATTTTGCGTCAGTCACAGAACTATCAGATCGAACAACACAGGACTCTTGCCTGTTCCAGAGTAGAGCTTTACTCGGGCCAGGAATCTTGAATTTTGAGAGCCAGTATAGCCTGAGAACCTTCTGCTGACCCAGTCTGACCCACAGTGTCAAATCAGAATCCAAACCCAACTATAGCCTCACAAATCTCAGCCCGAACCAGCTATTCTACTTTATTCATATCCATGTTTGCACAGGTGTTGGCTTCTTGGACCTCAGTACCAACGAGTGCCTCCAGCATGGCAAGTTAAAAATTGTGTAACTTAGAAATGTGTTTTGGGTGAAACAGAAGCATTCCGCATTTCCATATGAATAATTTCTCACTTGTGCTTTATTGAAACAAACAGAGAAATTATTTAAAGTGCATACTCTAACTTTCCCTATCACATTTGTGTTTGTAAGTAGACGAGGAGGTATTTTATTATGAAACAGCCTTGCTTGGAAAATGGAGGTTGTGAAGACTCAAAGCTGCTGGCAAATAAGGTAAATTGAATGTAAGCACAGTCTGATTTTATCTCTGTTATGAAAAATAGTATAGCACAACAAACACAGTAACTCTTAACTCTTGAAGGTTTAAGGTAATGAAAGTAGGGAAGAAGAATAAAGTAGAGAGGAAAAAATAAAGAAGCTGTAAATATAGGCCAAAATCTGTTAAAAGTGTGAAACCCAAATGTGAAAGTTGCTCCTCAATGGTGATAAATGATGTCCGAACCCAAGTGCGAATAATCAGGTCCAATTGTGTTCTGAGATGGCGGAAGCCTTTAAGACTGGACATCTGTTGGAGGCCATTGCTGAAAGAGGGCTGCACTCCGCCTAGCTTAGAGCTCAGCCAGCTTTGACACGTGTTCGTCTGCTCCCTTTGGTGTTTCAAGCAAACACACTGCAGCCCCTGATGCCGCAGCTTTTTATAGCAGCTCTGTGAAGCTGTTTGTGTGAATAAATCATGTGCGAGAGGTTTTAGAAAAGATAGGACATGTGCGTAGGTGCACGTCTGTGTCTCAACAAACCTGAGACACGGTTACCTGCATTGCAGTGCTTAATGGAAGTGGATACTGTTACTGATGAGTTACTGATCATCATGCTGACTGAATTATTTTAAATATGTGTACAGATCAATTGATCTATTAATACATCCTTAGATAGTTTGCATGTTTTGTGAGTGTTAGTTTAAAGTAAGTCTGATTGGAGATCAAAACACATTTTCTTTTTATACTGTGATGCATTTAGCTGTGTTAGGGAGGATATCTGAGCTAGTTGAGTGTCTTCGCTCTATGATAGGAGGGGATGGTGGGAGTTGGAGTAGAAACAAGACATTATTGGCTAATATTTTTCTCCACCTGCTGATGTGTTGTGCTATAAATGAAATTAGAAGAGGTAGTAGAGATGGGTAAAAGTCATTACATTTTCATTGAAGAATATATTAGAACAACCATTATCATCATTATGTAATTTGATGAATTATACCCAATATGACCCAGGACATAAATTAAAAATGCAAAGCAAGACGAGCTTTGATTTAATTTCAAGTGGCATATATCCTACATTTTTCTGCCATTTCATTTTGGTAACACTTTACTGAAGACAAGGGCTTCATGACACCTATGTAAACTGTTCATGACTCACATAGACCTAGATAAACTTTTTAAAAGCCTTAGTCCAACAATTCTCAGTTATCATAAAGGCTGCTTTTGTCCATTGTCCAAGTGTTACGACAAAAGAGGCTTGTAGGAATAAGCCTTTATAGATAGACATTCACATGGATTGATGTACCAAAAACAGTCATAACTCATTTGGTTCTGTTTGACTTTTCTATATTGTGCCTCAGTCAAAAAGTAGTCCAAAGTACTTTTTATAACTTTAATCTGAATGGGTGGCCTGAACTCTTGTAGGCAGAACAGAGAGATGTGTGTATGTTTTGCTTTTCATAACATCACAAAAAGATTAAATCAAAACAGGCTGTTTTTGCTGCTTTTTTTCTGTGTATGGACTGCATGGACTGGGACAGTGAATCTTTAACAATATTTGTGTATTACTAAAAACTCTATATTTAAAAGGGGAAAAATGTTTTACAAAGCAATGCATGATTTTTTTAAATGAGCTTTAATAAGTTGGAACAGACGTAGTGCCACTTTTAAGTACTTTTAAGTACAATAACTTTTTTTATTCAGCATTCACATACTGTAAAGTACTATATCAAGTGAAGCAGGAGCAGTTATGCTCCCAGCTCCATCAGGATTCAAACCAGCAATTTACCAATAATAGGGCAAAACTTTAAACAGCTGCACTTCTGCTGAGCCTCTTTTTAACCTGTTTTTTCTTAATGAGGCATGTTCTCGGTCAGTGCTGTGGAAGCTGAAAAGAGTATGATGACATAATTTAGAGTCATACTTGTCATATTTCCCACCCTCTACCTCAAACTCCTCTCCTTCCTCTCTGGATTGTTGTGCGTTGTTGGTGTGATGGATTGTGAAGAAGTGAGCTAGCTGCTGGGTTCCAGGAATGACTGCTCTCTTTGTGTCCTCTTTCAGCAGACAATGACTCAGTTAGGGTTACGCAGCGTCAACACTGCTGAATCTGAGAGAGGAGGAGGGTATTAACTGATGTGCTTGTTTTGCTGTGGCTTAGTTAGGACCTTGTATTAGCTGCAAGGGTTTTGAATGTGTTTGAGCACAGAGCAGTGGATACTGTGAAATGAAAGATGTTTCATGATTATTAGTGAAGATCTTAAAAGAAATAGAATAATAAAGGTTTGTACAGACATGTAATTGAAGCCAGACCCTGACCCATACCTACGAGTCTGAGAGCTGACCAGGCTCAACCAATACTGCCAAATGGCCTGAATGACCTGATTCTATTCTGAATGACCGATTGAACCTGACAGAGAACCACATCCACCCTCGTCAGATCATCTGTTAGCTCCGCTGCACTAAAGTTCCTCTCACTACTGCTGCTGCTTGCAGTGATGCTTAACACACATTTTGCAAGGTTAACAAGGAAGGAGGGAGATTTGCAGTGACCTTTCCCCTGTCCCAACACATCCCTCTCATCATCCATGGTGTGACTGCAACTGATACTGTTGAACCTCACTGTGCTTTTGTTCGTTCATCCACTCCTCAAGCTCCAGAGCTATTCCAAACACAGCTATAGAGGGAGAGAGTACATAAAAGAAAATATGTGAGCATGCTTAAAATTTATATAGTCATATTCAAATAAATACAGGTCTACTATTTAAAAATGACTTATTCAAAAACAAACCAAAGCCCAATGTTAATTAAAGTAAAAGTGGCCCGAATCTGCCCCGAAACCTGATATTTTCTTGGGTTGAGTGGCAAATCTTTCCAGAAAAACACATGTCAGCACAGACTGAGCATTTGAGTACAAATTAAAGAGGCAGCTGTTTGTGGTATTTAAATATTTAAAGACTATGCAAATGAGTCAGGTTCCTTTTACTCAGCATTTTTCAACCCCAAAACACTCTCTTCCTGTCCTGTCTCTCAATCTCAGTTCAATTTAATGAAATTCAGTTCAATTCAAGAGAGCTTTACTGGCACGACTGTATCACATGATAGTGTTGCCAAAGCTTGTATCATATATCATTCTATTAAACAATCACACTGACTTTCTCTCTCTCTCTCTCTCACACTCACACACACACACACACACACACACACACACACACACACACACACACACACACACATTTCATACACATAAGATTCACAAAGATATTTTATACAGTGGGTTTGACATATATAACAGTATTACATATTATCATGTACTATTATTCTCTCTCTCTCTCTCTCTCTCTCTCTCTTTCTCTCTCTCTCTCTTCTGATAGTACTAATGATCTAAGAATTGAAAGTGTGCCAGTTATACTCTTTCACCAGTATAGTCCTCTCCACCAATCAGGCAAATCCCCTAATCTTCACCAACTGTCTATTCAGTGCTGGCCAGCATGGTCTGACAGTGCACATTAAACCTCATTAATGCACTTTGTTTTTAATGACTAGAATATTTTTCCCTGCTGTCTCATGCCAGATGTAGCTTCACTTTAAGCCCCACTTATAACACAGTAATAAATTAATTCAGGTTGTTTCTTCTCACATAATAGGAGGCATTGACTGGTTAAATTTGTGTCACAGAGAGCTTCTGTGTGCTTGTTTTAGACTCTTATTTAATGTAATGGGAAACTGTGAAGTCATGCATGTGCTAAAAGTCAACAGCAGTGCCCAGTTTAGTGTGGTGCACTGCTTTAACATACCTGAATCATCCATCAGCTGGTCCTGTCCTTCCTGAGATGACTCACTTGTGCTGGAGCAGAGAAAACATTGTATGGTGTTTGCGCCCTGTGGTGTTGTGGGCAGATTTCTATGCAATGTCTGCCATCTAGTGGATGGTTTGTCAAATTTCAATGAGTGAACTGTACTGTATACACTTACGTTTTTACATCAACTGTGCAGCAGCGCTGTGCAAACGTGTAGGCAGCCAAGAAAATGGTTTAAAACTTTATCCTGGCAGTAAGTGTTTTAGTAAAAACACTGTATAACAATACAGTAATTACAAATAAACAAATATAGTAAAATTTAATGAGATTAAAAAAGTTATTAATATCATGGTAGAAAGAATACAGGTTTGATTTCAGACTCTGAAAATCAGACAGAAAATTAGAAAAAACTTTTTAATTGTAGTGAATTTATTCTGAGAAAAAAAAACTTACTTAAAAACACTTGTCACAATTATTGGCATCACCACATTTTAATACTTCTGGCCTCTCTTTGACAATAAAACAGCACTTTGCCTGTAACATCTTATAAGGTTGGAGAATACAGATTACGGAATTCTCTCCAGATTGTCCAGGGTCCTATGTACTCTCTTGTGCACTCTCCTCTTTAGCTCGCCCCACAGGTTTACTATGGGGTTTAGATCAGGGGACTGAGATGGCATGGCATGGATTTTGTGTTTAGTAAACCATTTTTGTGTTTTAGGTTTTTGTCCTGTTGAATGACCCAGTGACAACCCATTTTGTAGTTTATTGGCAGAGGCTGACAGATTTTGATCTAATGTGCCCAATGAGGTTTCTGGAACCTTTTGGAGGAAAAACAGCCGCCCAAAATAACAGACCCTCCACAATACTTAACAGTGGGCATTAGGTTTTTTGCAGGATGGTCTTCCTTCTGTTTACATCAAACCCACCTTCAGTGTTTATTGCCAAAAAGCTCCATTTTCATTTCATCTGACCACAGAGCATGGTTCCAATCAGAGTCCCAGTAGTGTTTAGCAACTCTAGGTGTGCATGTTTGTGGTTAGGAATTTTCAGGTGAGTAGCTATTTTTTAATAACATAACCTGATTTTTTTAGCCATTTTCTGACTTAGGAAGGTCAAAACACTGTTCCCTTGTTTGAATTGTATGTTCTCTTGTCTTTCCCATGTTGAAAGATGACTAAGGGAATTTGACATTTGTGTCACCTCATCTATCTACCACAGTGAAATAGAAAGTCATAAATTACTGTTTGAAAGTTTAACTTACAAAACAGAAAAGTACAAATGGAAAACATGTTTCAGTTATATTTTGTTTCTATGTATCTGTAGGGGTGCCATTACTAATTGCACAAGTGGTTTCATAAAAAATAATTTTTGTTTGTAAAAGATTTTTTTTTATCTCTGAATCTATCCATCTATCAATCTATCAGTCTAAAATTTTCTGGGTTAAAAATTGCCAAAGTTTGGGCAATTTGGCAACAGCATTGTTCTAATATAGACAAACTCAAAATTTTAATGCAGTTTTAATCAAGCTGGGTTAATGATGTGATGTGACTCAGTGAGGTGGATTGTGAGTCTATCTCCAATTATTGAGTAAAAACAACCCAGGCAGCATCAGTTCAAAAAGATGCAGTAACTGGCTTCACATGAGCCAGAAGAAGTATAGACTTCTTCTGCTAGACTTCAGCTTCCTAGCACTGGTGGTATTGTATGACTAGGGAAGAACTATCTAGTGGGTGGAATTGAACAGCATTTAAAAAATGCTTTTAAAAAGCAGGGTCAAGCTACCCAGGCCCAGCTGACTTCAGAGTTCTCTGTCACTAATTTAAATCAATATCAGCTATGCATGTATGGACACACATATCCACCCTACTTACAATAAGTAAACATTTACACAAATTGTATTTTATATATGTGATGAATTTATTTTGCATCAAAAGTGAAATAAATCTACGTAAAAGTTATATAACATTCAGCTATAAATTTGGACAAATATCATATTAAGCTACACCCACCAATGGTCCTCTATTAAGATGATTAGCTAGCGAGCTAACGCTAATCCTGTCACCACCTCTACACAACAACCATATTATTAGAGATTTCACTATTAATAAATAAACTGCTATTTTTACTTTATTTTATGCTCTTGCACTTTTTAACTGCTTCTGCTCTTGTCAGCGCTGCAGGAAAAATGGCTTATTAACTGGATTGTGCCTGTGAACCAGACACTGACCCAGCATGGTCAAAATAACATTACAACAGACACTAAACCATCCATTAAACTTGCCAGTACTTTCGAAATAATTCAACAAAATAACTCAACAGGTTTAAACCAGACTATAGGTAGAAAAAATAATCTAGCAGGATTTAGAGCCCATTTATCTACAACCCTAATTCCAATGGAGTTGGGACGTTGTGTAAAACATAAATAAAAACAGAATATGATGATTTGCAGATCCTTTTCAACCTATATTCAATTGAATAGACTACAAAGACAAAATATTTAATTTTCAAACAGATAAACTTTATTGTTTTTTGCAAATATTCACTCATTTTGAATTTGATGCCTTCACTGGAATTGGGGTTGTAGCTATTTATCTATGACAGTGGTCCCCAGACAGTCCACATTTTTGCTCCAACCCAACTCACATTATGTAGGGAATAAAAAAGGAGATATAATGTTGATATTATAATATAAAAATACATATGTGTGTGTGTGTGTGTGTGTGTGTGTGTATGTGTGTGTATGTGTGTGTGTGTGTGTGTGTGTGTGTGTGTATATATGTGTGTGTGTGTGTGTGTGTATATGTGTGTGTGTGTGTGTGTTTGTGTGTGTGTGTGTGTGTGTGTATGTCAATCAAGCGTCTGCTTTTTTCTTGCCACAGTGCTGCTTTTTAAGTCTTTAGAGCCCTTATCTCCAGGCTGTCCTTGCCATTATACTCAAGTCCTTTAATGATGTTCAGTACTCACACACATTTGACTCTTTGCTACTAAATGGATAAATGCATTCTTTCTTTAGGGCTCAATTGAGAGTAGAAGAACTCTCTTCTTATGACATTTGATGTAATCTGGATGTTATGCATTATTGTTAACATGAGCAGAGAAGTGTCTGTCAACTGTTGTCCACAAGATGGGGTTGTTACTGGTG
The DNA here is from genome assembly GCF_015220715.1 of Pygocentrus nattereri. Classification (NCBI taxonomy): domain Eukaryota; kingdom Metazoa; phylum Chordata; class Actinopteri; order Characiformes; family Serrasalmidae; genus Pygocentrus; species Pygocentrus nattereri. Next base: position 27,224,989 of record NC_051220.1, read on the forward strand.
TAACTGGTTGTTATTTGTTAATAGTATGCAGAGGTTTGGAAACTCCTGGTCAAATTATATGATTTGTTAATTTTCTAAGCGAAAATAATAAATCCTCTACCTACAGGTAAAATGTATTGCATAATTTCTCTTTATTGGAGAAAATGAAACATAAAATTTAAAATGTGCCATAACTTTTGCACAGGCCACGTTTTATTTTTTCCCCAATATGTTAAATTCAGCAAATATTCAGTAATTGTGTTTTAAAATGTGTGCACTCTATAGAGGAAGTCTGTTTATCATTGAGAAAATCAATAATACTTAATATAAACAGGGGGGTTAAAATTTGGCATACTACTTTATGCACTATAGCAGACTATAGATCATCTCTGTTATTAGTATTTTGATGAAACACAGACCCCAGAGAATATTTAAAGAGAAAAATTACATTTTCACAATTTTCTTCTTACATTAAGTGTAGTTGATCAGCATGTTTGGTCAGAAATGTACTTCTTTATATTTACACTGGGGCTACAAGGCTAATGTAGTAGTGAAGTAATGAAATGTTATTTAGATCAGATAGCATTGTGTAAATTACATGGCTATATCCTCACGCACTTGGCTATCACCACAAGTATTAAGAAATCTTAAATAGACTGAATCATGTGCTTTCTGACACTATGAGACATACTGATATTGATATAAGCAAGACTGTTTGAGAATACTTAACAACATGTGTGATGATTTAGACAATTTGGCCCATAAGCTTTCATTGTCTCTTAGATATATTAGCATTGTAGCTCTGGTGTGAAACAAGCAAGCTCTATTATACTGTGGTGTTCCAGAGGAGCTCACAAGCACGTAAAGTTGCATTTGCCCGCACCTGCCTGCGCATCCCCACTCTGTTGTTGTTCTTCTGTTAAAGTAGTTGTTTGTTAGTTTAAGATGTGTTTACTTGTTTGCTGTGTTTTATTATGTTCTGCTGGAGGTTATTTAGAGTGCTTTTAGTGTTTACCAGCAGTAGATGTAAGGCTAGATGTGACCTTCTCTGCTATTTTCACTTTTATCCAGTGGCTTTTTCTGCTTTGTTCAATCAAAAAGCATTCTCCTTAAGCAAAAAAATGGCAAAACGAGTTCTTCTTCTGGATCAACACTACAATATTTTTGTATTATAGACTTCTTTAACCTCAACTTAAATGTAAATCATTGAACCAAATTGAAATATTTAATTGCAATTTATTCAGCTTTAAATTATAATGGATCAAAAATAAATACCATATATTTAATTCACTGAAATATTTTCTAGTAATTCATGTCCATTTTATTTAAACCAGTAACTTAAAGGAAGTGCAATAATTAAACTTACTGTTTACATATTTTCTGTTTGAAAGTCAAACAGTCTCAACTGTGCAATGCATGAGGGATTACTTGCAGGTACAGCCTGTTTCATAAACCCCACAAAGCATTTCTGTGGAATTCAGCTCTGGCCTTTGACCATAATCCTTGCTGGATTTACTTGTATGTTCAGGCTCATTATCCTGTTGGAACATTTATGTATATGTGTATATATATTGCCAAAAGTATTCACTCACCCATCCAAATCATTGAATTCAGGTGTTCCAATCACTTCCATGACTGCAGTTGTATAAAACCTAGCACCTATGCATGTAGACTGCTGCTACAAACATTTGTCAAAGAATGGATCGCTCTCAGGAGCTCAGTGAATTCCAGCATGGTACCGTGATAAGTCCAGTTGTGAAATTTCCTCACTACTAAATATTCCACAGTCAACTGGCAGTGGTATTATAACAGTGTGGAAACGATTGGGAATGACAGCAAGTCAGACACAAAGTGGAAGGCCGCGTAAAATGACAGAGCAGTGTTAGCGGATGCTGAGGTACATAGTGTGCAGAGGTAACCAACTTTCTGCATAGTTAATCGCCATAGACCTCTAAACTTCATGTGGCCTTCAGATTAGCTCAAGAACAGTGTGTAGAGAGCTTCACGGAATGGGTTTCCATGGCCGAGCAGCTGCATCCAAGCCTTACATCACCAAGTGCAATGCAAAGTGCCGAATGCAGTGGTGTAACGTGCTGCCACTGGACTCTGGAGCAGTGGAGACGTGTTCTCTAGAGTGACTAATCATGCTTCTCCATCTGACTATCTTATCTATTATTTGAGTTACTGTTGCCTTTCTATCATCTCAAACCAGTCTGCCCATTCTCCTCTGATTTCTCACATCAACATGGCATTTTTTCATCCACACAACCGCCACTCACTGGATATTTTCTCTTTTCTTTTATATTCTCTGTAAACCCTAGAGATGGTTCTGTGTGAAAATCCCAGTAGATCAGCAGTTTCTGAAATACTCAGACCAGCCCGTCTGGCACCAACAACCATGCCACATTCAAAGTCACTTAAATCACCTTTTTTCCCCATTCTGATGCTCGTTTTGCACTTCAGCAGGTTGTCTTGACCACCTCTACATGTCTAAATGCATTGAGTTGAGGCCATGTGATCGGCTGATTAGCTATTTGTGTTAACAACCAATTGAACAGTACCTAATAAAGTGGCCAGTGAGTGTATATGTATTGTTTCACATGCTACTCAAGCTGTTCTCACAATCTCCTCATTTCTCCCCAGTTCTCTCTTTTTTTAGTTATATAAAAATTGAAAAAATGTGTCAGGTGTCACTTGTTAAATTATATCTCTTTTATCCTGGGCGGTACTTCACATGACTGTATGTAAACTTATTTTAACTATTGCTTTAAGATGAGTACAAAAACATTTTTAAAAGATCAACTCTCTGTGGAAGGTCGTGTACATTAAAATAGCTCCATTCTGTAGAATATGTGGTTAAGTATGTTGTTGCAGTCTCCACTAGCAGTTGTGTGTAGAATGTATAGAGCGAGAGGAGTGTCTAATGGAGGCGGTGTGAGAAAGGCTCACACAGCTGTGATGAAACACATTCCCCTCTGAGCCCTCCCCACTCAACAATGTCTGCAGCAACTCCATGTACAGCCACGCCCTCAGTCATACTGGGCACACACCACACACATATTCCGATGTGTGTATTTATACTGAGAGGAGACAGGATCAGTGCTCTGTCCGAGATGGCCTGCAGCTGCTTGTGGACGTTTATTTAGAGTGATGTAATCCCAGCGCTCTGGAGAATTCAGAGAATCTAATGAGAGAGAAAGAGTGAGAGGGAAATGAATCTGCTGGTCATGTCACCTCTTCTGGACTCTGTGCAGGCCTTTACTTGAACTGCATTGTCTAGCCATTTTAGCCTCTGTTGGGTAGAATAGACTACATTAACATCTACCAGACTCCTTCCCTCTCAGGTCATCAGTGCTGTAGCCATTTTTTCTCAGTGCAATGAGAATGGAGATGGAGACAGTGAGTCTCTGGACATTAATAAGACTGCTATACATTTTCAATAGGGACACAGGCAAAATCAACCTTACAATTAGTAGAGTGTATGTTTACTTCACAGAACTGAGTGAGGTTGGATGTTAGGATAGGATAGATAGCTAACTTGTATCATCATGAAGACATTTTCAGGATGTATAGCATATATCACAGTATTTAGTTTGTTCTGAGATTTGTAAACACACAAAATACACTAAAAAGGCTACAAACAACTATGGATGCAATGTTTTTTCCCCTAGACATTCAAACAAACAATTTCAGTAATAGGAAGACAAATCAAATGTTTGGTGAAAACAAATAGATTAAAAATATTTAAAAATGGCACAGTGAGTTGACATCTAATCAGCTACTTGTTTATGCAGTTTATGCAGTTACTTTACAATGACTTTCTGTAATTGCTCCTAATCTGTTTATATACCTGTGATTGTTGGTACAAGCTGTTGTTTAGTACAGTACAGTATAATACAGTAAAAATATTGCCATGTAGTTCCTCCCTGGTTTTCTTGTTAAGGGCAGATTTAAGTGAAAGGCTGATATGCCGCAGCTACTATTCAGCACTTAGTTATTACATAAAGATGTTTGAACCACATATACTTAAGCCTCCTGGTCTCTGATTTCATATCCATTTAGAAAGAGACACACACACTTAAATATGCAGAAATGGTAGTGCAAATGCAAGTCAGTCTACATTAGAGCTGTACAACATATCATTTGTTAATCATTGCTAGCAATATTGGCCTTTGTGATGCTGCTATATGCAAAAATAGACAGCAATATACAAATGAGCCTCTTAGAAATTACAGTTTTTTATTGTGTATTCATACTGACCAGTCCCAGACATTCTACATGCATTCCTGTGGATATTTGAGTCTGTCAGAATATTCACATAATAATATAAACTAGTAATAAGTCAAATAAACTGGTTAAAATAACATAGACCAGTCTTTAACCACATCATGGATTAATGCTTTTAAATATATAGCAAGTATGGCTGTCTCAATTACTTGATTAAAAATAAGGTGTACACAATTATAATTTACATAAATCAGCAATGAGTCACTGAGAGTTTGAAAAATAATGCATATGTATAGTAAATTTGATATGGCTGTAAAATAGTATTACCCTCATAAAGGGTTTATGAATGCTTTAACATTAGCTTGTTTGTGGTTATAAACACTTTAAAACGCATTGATAAGCTGTTATAACACCTTAATAAAAAGGGCAAATGTAAGATGTTTTATGTAATAAATATGAATATTTGATTAAACTGACAGCTTGAATGCTGACTGATGAAGAAGACAAAGCAAGATCAGTAAAGATCAAAATCTCAAGTTTAACAGTAGAAATGGGTGATCACTCACTATTAGGCAAACAACAGGCCACTGTGGCCCTTTTTATTTATGTTTTGTTATTGCTTGTTAATGATTTTAAGGCCTTTATGTCATCATTAATAATCATTAATAAACTCATTTAAAAACCATTCATGAACCCTTTATGAAAGTATACTTATTTTAAAGTAGTACCATAAATTCTCCTACTGCTTTCTCTTACATCAAGCTTGATGGACACACCCAGTTATTATTATTATCATTATTATTATTATTATTATTGTTGTTTTTGTTGTTTATTAATTAATTAATTAATTTTATTTATTTATTTTAGCTGCTCCTTCCTACAATACTGCTTATTCATTCATTTATTTAATTATTTCAATGACCCATGTTGTGGAAAACTTAATTTCCCTCTCTCTTTTTGAATAGCAAAGTAATAAAATGTAACTATTCTTCTTAAATATTAAGTTTACAAAAATATCACCCCCTCCCCAGTTCATTTGGAAACTATAACAACTTGTTTACATATGTTGGCCTATTCAGCCTATAGCAGTTTAGCCCCACCCATTTACAGTGAAGTTCTATAAAATGTTATGAGCACTCTTTGAGGTCATTGACATATATCAGTCTTAAAGGCGCAGTTACTAAAACAGCCGTTAAATTCTACAGCTTGGAAAATGGTCTTTAGAAATTCAGTTATGACCATTTTTGGTACATGAAAGATAAAAGCACACAAATGTTACCACATGACTCAAGGGAAAAGGCTTTAAATTAAGCCTTAATTTAAAGGCTTTAAATTAAGTCTTCTAAAAGACTTCTTAGCTTGTTTCTTTGTTTTAAACAAAGTGTTTAGGAAGGCTTTGCATGGTTTATTATTAGTTAATCATAATTGCAATGTAACTGCAATGTAGTGGTTTGTCCATGTTGTGCAGCCCTACTCTGCATGAACATGATCTCTGTAGCCAGTTTCAACATTATCTGCTATCTCAACTTTCTAAAAGCATTTCAACAATAACAAATCAACAGCAACAGCAGCGTTACTAACAGAAAGTGACTGTGTCCAAGGGCGCCTGGAAATCCATGGGCTCTTGGGGATATGACTTTGACCTCCTCCACTGTCCCTACCCCAGCTGCCCCTTTCTTGTAGACCCTGCCCTCCCAGCTCCCCAGCAGCAGCAGTTGCCCGTGCTAGCCTGCACTCAGCTATTCTGGATGAATTCGGCACGAGGCCTGGGGAGGGGTGGGGGTCAAATCCCAAAATAGATCCAAAGCATGGTCAGAGCCCCTCCTCCTCCTCCTCAAAGAGAGAGAGAGAGAAGCAGGTCAGTGTTGGGTGGTGCAAGCATGTGAGTGAGTAAGAGAGAAAGAGAGAGAGAGTAAATGTGTGGAGGTGAGAGAGATAAAGTCGACCTAACATATGACAGAACAGCAGTGTCAGTACCGTCACAGCTCCTGTCTGTGTGTGAACACTTTACTGCTTTAACCTTTGCTTTTAATTTCTGTACTTCAACTGATTTGCAGCAGAACAGGTAAGCATGCTCTTATGGATATGGCTGCACTGTCATGCTGGATCTGGTGTTTAACAGAAAATCAGCCTTTAGAAAACAGAAAATGAGATCTTATGAGTTTGTATAATGTGCTGTAGAGTGTTTTCATTTTCTTCAATTCCATTTTCTAAAGGCTGATTTTGTACCGTCATGGCTCTGTGTGTAATGTGATTAAGGGCAGTTTTGTTATTTACTGTAATGCTGAGAATATGATGAGCTGAGCTGGTCTGATAAACATATGCACCTCTCTGCTTTCCCACAGTCTGTGTGGAGTGTTTTAAGCCTGTCATGGCAAATGAGCTGTTGTGTTTGTAAAGAGACAGTAGTAGAGTAGAAACAGTGTTGCTATGTGTCCATGTGCTTTCATCATCAAAGCTGAGAGTGCACATGGTGTTGTAAGGCACAGCTGCGTGAGTTTTTGGATTCTCCTGTCACTGTCCACCTCTCTAAGTATTGCCCTTAAAAATAAATGTGCCAAATGGAACCAGACAGGGTTTTTTGAAATAATGTCATAAAAGAACCTCTTTTGATTCCCTAAAGAACTGTCAGGGGATGTCTTTTTAAAGAATCGTTTTTGTCAATATAATGTGAATAACCATACTGTAAAGTTTCTATACCAATAAAAAGTTCCTAGAACCAAGTTATATGAGTTAACCATGATACCCATGAGTTATAAATAGGCTTGTGCAGTTATTAATGCATAATTAATATACTAGAATATCCAGTCTCCATGATGCCCTGATGCATCCCCACAATGCACAATGTCACATTTTTTGCATTGTGATAATGCAATGTCACACTGCATTGTTAGAACTGTAGAATCCTTTAGGATCCTTTCCTGAAGACATAAAAGCTGAAGGCTACTGTCATTAGCTGTACATACACAGCAAATCAGCACAGATGCTGTCGCTAGCAGGACTATATCAATCGCAAAAAGAGAACTAGACAATGTTGTGAGTGGCAGGCAGATTAAGTAGATTAAAGTAGATTATGTTTCTCACAGATATACTTAAGTCAGAGTATAATCATTTGAAAATACTCATAGAAGTGCAAATCCACTCATCTTTGGTGAGCCTTTATATGATTTGTCAGCATTTTCCAATACTGTGCTTTAACTTTGTTCAGTGCAGGGAAGTTTAGATGCCATGCTAGTTGAGCTTGTATTAAGTACATATGAAATATCAAGGTGAATCAAAGAACTGTGCATTTATATGCTGTGAAATTCTTTGTCTGACCACAGTTATCTATTACTTGTCATCAAAATCTAAATGACCTTTCATCAAAAAAGACTAATTTGGTCATAGTTATTTTAGAGCGCTTGTAATTATTGTGTATAATATTTTTAAGTTGTGTACACTGATAACAGTTTTCCCCTTCCTGAAAAAGTTTTGGGTCAACTCCTTTCATCGGTGAGCGCTGTTGTATTCTAGGTACAGTTGGCGCCAACACAGGAGTGTTTATTTTTGAGCTGCTGTGCAGGAGGGTCCCGTGCAGGGATTCTGACATGTTGGCCGAGAGGCTGACCTACATTCAGAGATGCCACGGTATTTTAGGAGGCAGGAAGCACCACGGCCAAGGCGCTGCCACTCGATGGCCAATACTGATGTTAGGGTCATCATGAAGCGGCAGTTGCTTTGGCATGTCTACCGTGTCCTTGTCTTTAGGTGCTGTTTACTGTACTTATGCTTTAGATGTCCTAATGTATCCATTAATGCTTATGTGCTATAAAATATTATAGTGTCTGTCAAGCTTTATGAGACTATTTCATTGTCCTGTTCTGTTCTCATATTTCCAGCTCAAGAGCTGCTGAGTGGCCCAACCTGTGGGGTGTATTTGTGTGTGTGTGTGTGTGTGTGTGTGTGTGTGTGTGTGTGTGTGTGTGTGTGTGTGTGTGTGTTTGAATTTGGCTGGGTGGGCGGGCATGTGTCAGATAGTTACAGCAGCTGAGCCTCCATTTACTGTTATAGGGCAGGGGAGAGATTGGTCAGGGAAAGTTTGCCCAGCATGCAGACACAAAGCCAGACAGAGAAACAGAAACAGACAAAGTCTGAAATGAAGATGTAAGAAAATGAAATCAGTAATCAATTAATACATTTCATTTTCATTTCTGTCCCTGTATATTAACTGCTGAATTTTATTTACTTTTTTAATCGTCAACCATAGCTCTGTGATTTATGATGTAGTGACAGCCCCCTGCAAACAGAAACATGGTTATAAGGACTATTATGAGACTATTATGAGCAGCTCATCTAGGATGGCCCATATTTACATAACTATGAATTTATTTAAAACAACAAATCTTACCCTGGAGTCACTTAACCAAGAACAGGCACAGACTGGGAGTCAGTATGCAGGACATGTGAATAAATGTTCCGTGATGTCCCTGCTGTGTTGGGAAGTAGCTTTATACGCGAACTATTTTCAGTGCTGCAGTAATGTGGGCTTCTTCCCTATACTATTGCTCTTGTTCATGTTTACTATATTGCTTGCTTCTGTTTTAGTATGTAATATTGTTTTGTCACATTGTGACTAGTTTGATCCTGATGTTTTCTGGGTAGACTTATGACCTTATATGATGTTATATAAATGAAACAGAAAAAAGCAAAAACATATAATTAACAGAAAATCACACAGAGGCCTCAACACCTTAAACTGTCAGTTTTTAGTGTGCCTAGCCTTTATTTTTTTACGTCTACCATTTTTGCAGAGAAGTCCTTTCAGTTTTTCAGAGAAATCTGCAGCTGTTTTTTTCACTCCTCCAAAGTTCAGTCTTAGAAGTTGGCTGCATTTTCGGCTGCTCATGATCCAAGTAAAATTTATACACATCAGTCTTATTTTCTTAGGAACAGCTTCTTGACAGATGCACATCCTTTCAGACTCATAGTGTTGAGTAGTCCTCTCAGAGTTGAAGGATGGACAGAAACACCTGTGGATTTTTTTTCAGATTTGAAGCAAGAGTGGAGCTTGATTTTCTCCTACTTCTTAAGGACAAAATCTTTAAGTACCGTTTATCTAATGGGGACAGTTTTAGTGGTCTGCTAGGTCTCATTCTATATTGAACTCCAGTTTTGACTTATTTGCATTTGACTTATCCCCTTCCTTATGTACACAGTGGCAGTTATGACAAAATTGAATAAATTAAAAGTAGTCTCTGACTTTTATACATTTTTATATATGAAGTGCAGATTTGGAAAGCAGAGTATACGAGTATGAGAGTGAGAGCTCTTTATTTATGTCTTCTTAACTGTTTTCAACACACTGGCTGCTGTATTCCCTCAGAGTAGTGTCAAGATCCTCTGTATTTGTGCCAGGTATAACATCAGTGGCCGTTTCTAACACAGAACTATGTGGTGTTCAGTTGTTTACTCTGCAATATCCTCTGAATTATTCACGTCTCATGTGAACCTGACTCAAGTGCAGAACCTGGAAGTATGACATAAGTTTATCCATTTCCCTTCCTACTTCTTAGTGCATGGTGAAGCACTGCAAAGCATTCTGTTGTGCTTCTCATTTGTGGTTGAAGGTAGGTGAATTATTATATATTGCTGAAAATGTCTTGTGAGGTCTAGAAGATTCATTATAAAAAACTATTAAATGTATACATTTAATTTACTTCCAAATGATCTAGCCTAAAGGGTCACCTGGGGTGGTGTACATACTTAAAGCTAGCGCATGGTTTTCAGAGACCTTTATGGTGTTTTATGCTTTGCAGTAGTTTAAATAGCTAAACATTCATTTACATTGTGTACCAGTTCATTGCTTTTTGTAATGCTAGTACTTAGCCTGATTTGAGTGTGTTCTGAGTAGCCTTTGTGATTACTATTTGTGTAAAGTGGCATCTGAATGTTTCAGAAGTGCTGATGACTCATATGTTACTGTTACAGTGCTTCTCCAGCTCTTTCTGAAGAGCTATAATTCATACAAATTATTTTGTCTCAAGTTGCAATGCATCTTAAAGTAGGTTGCCATCTACAGAGGGCTTGTTTAGTTGTCATTATGTCCACAGGAGGGAATGTTATTATTGGTTAATCATGTAAAAATACCAAATTATGTCAGCCTGTGAGGTTTCATAGCAGCTGAGTTCTCACCACCTCCTATATGTGTGTGTGTGTGTGTGTGTGTGTGTGTGTGTGTGTGTGTGTGTGTGTTTGACACAGGACATCTGTGAGGACATATCGGATCATGTGGAGCAGATCCATGCTCTACTGGAGACTGAGTTCTCCCTGAAGCTGCTGTCCTACTCAGTCAACATCATCGTGGATATCCGCAGCGTGCAGCTGCTGTGGCACCAGCTCCGCGTCTCTGTGCTGGTTCTGAAGGAGAGACTCCTCCAGGGCCTGCAGGACTCCAACGGCAACTACACCCGCCAGACTGACATTCTGCAGGCCTTCAGCCAGGACCACGACCAGGTCACACATGCACACGCACAACTTAGGACAGCATAGCAAGCAGAGTGACAGCTGTTATATAAGATGGCACTGGGAGACTATATGTGACACCACACATTGCAATAGCGCAGTTATAAGGCATCTCACCAGGAATAGAATAGACATGCTGCGGTACAACTCACTTGCCCACACAAAAGGCCTTTTATGATCTGTGTAAGTTACAGACAAAAATAATGAATGTGACAAACTTGGACAGAGTTGTGTGCAAAAGTTTAGGTGCCCCTGGTCAAGCTGCATGTTTTGTTAATCATCTAAATGAAAACAAATAAGATAAACAGAGGACACCAATTCATCACATGTTTAGGTGCAGTTCCTGTTCAGTTGCTAAATTTAACATATTCAAAATAAATAAAACAGAAAATATGGCCTGTGCAAAGGTTATGGCACATTTTATATTTCGTGTTTTCTTATGTTAAAATTAGCGTGTAAGTAGAAGTTATGCACTAAAATATGCAGAAAATTACCATATTTAAGTTTGTTCCCTGTTGAGAATACGTGAACTTATTTTCCCTTAAAAAATCAACAGAACCTAATTTGACTGGGTGTGTTCAAACTTTTGCATACGACTGTACTTTTACTGGAAATTTGCACATCAAGAAAAAAAATTCTTTTTATTTCTTTTATATGTTCTGTCTATTATCTTTTTTCCACTTTTCAAAATCAGGTGGGTCCAATAATTATGTCTTCTTTTTCCACTTTTGCAAAGAAGTCTTGCTCTTTTCCTCTGAAAAGTTATGTATTTTGGATGGTGGACAATCTTCCACTTCAATCTATTAGTATCCTCTGTTAAGCTTAAAAAGGGAAAAAAAGCATTTGATTTTATGTACAAAGTCCATAAGGATTCAAACACACCAACCAAATGAGGAAGAATTAGGCACTGACTAAGGGCTTCTGCCAGCTTTTGTTTACTCTATAATATATTGCCTACAGCTTACAGCCAACATACATACGTGTAAATGTGTGAAAGAGAACAACTTCCTATAAAAGAAGTAAGCAGTAGTCTGTAAAATTGTAAAACTGCAATGTAAAGAATATACTGATTGAATGTCTTACAAGCTTCAATTGTCTGTGATTCATGGTAGGAACATGTTTATTATTATATTGGTGCATTGTCTATAATGCATTTGGTCTGCTTTGCTGCTGTGCTGCTTACTTTACTAAAGACATGCATCAGATATAATCTGAATTTTCCACTATTTTCAAAATAAGTCCACTATGTTAAACTAAATATGTGAATGTAGCATTGTGCTTTTGTCATACCTTTTGCTTCCAGGCCCGACTGGATGCTTTGACAGAGGTAGATGACTCAGGTCAACTGACAATTAAGTGTAGCCAGGACTATTTCTCGTTGGACTGTGGCATCACTGCCTATGAACTCAGTGACTACAGCCCCAACGAGGAAGACACAGAGGGCCGAGGCCCAGGCCAAGATCCACGCTCTCTCTATCCTGAGCTAGAGCGGGATTTCCCTGAGCTGCTCCAGAGCGTAGATCTCCTGACCATTGCTGCCTCCAGACAGAGCCAAGAATCATCTCCACCTGCAGAGGAACCACCAGAATCCACCCAGGGTACCCAGAGTGGGCCCATAGACCAGGCACCATCCACAGTCACAGCCATGCAGGGTGGCACCTTTCAGGTAGAAAATGGCCTTGGCCTGTCCAAGCGCCCGCTTCAAGGCTCCCACAGCAGCGACGTGTCACCAACACAGCCCTCCATGCCCAAGAAGCCCATGTACACGGAGGCCAGACTCAACAGGCTGTCTAATCTGCAGTACCAGGCTGATATTAGCAGAAGCACACCCTCTCTCCTAGACCTGCCTGATCGTTCCAAGTTCTGGCTGGAGCTAGAGACAGTGTACCCCAGCAGTGGGAGTCAGTCTGATGAGAACCTTCACGTTATGAATGGCAAGAACTGGCAAGTGAGTCACCAGACAACATTCAAGAAGCATACAGCCACAGGAAGGGCCCAAATCCCCCTTCAGAGAAGCTCATCTGAGGCTGGGCAGGAGTATGGAGCTGACAGTACCAACCTGCACTCAAGCTCAAAGAGCAAGCCCTCAAAACCTAAGCCAAACAGTGACTCATCCAGCCTTCCATCTTCATCAGGTGAGGACACCTCAGACCATGACCCACGTGAGAGCTCCTCCAGCCCAGATGATCATCCACCTACTACAGGTTCTCTGTGGGTCATGCCCCACGTCCCCCAGACATCCAGTCGTAGCCCTAAAGGCGAATGCTGGTATGGTTCTGATGAGTTTCTGGCCCTTCCTGCCCAGTTGAGGAAGACTGAAATGCTGGCACTGAAGCTGGAGAGCTTGGCACAGGCCTTACCACCAAGAGCCCTGCAACAGCCCATCCAGGATGTGGATGACTGGGAGCTGACTGAAGCCAACCCAGAATGGGACAGCTGCCCCCATCTCCTCCGTCCCAAGGCCTACAAGAAGCATTTCCCAGGGGGATGTTTCTCATCCTCCTCCAGCGATGTGGCCCCCTCTTTAGATGAAAGCATTGAATCTGGGCCCCTCAGTGATCTACTGTCAGAGGATGAAGGTGGATGGAGCAGGCCTGAGTCCCGGAGAGCTGAGAGGTACGGTTTGCAGCCCAAAGCCTCTCGGATAGTGCTTGAATGTACACCTCTGATCCAGCAGCTACTAGAAGACATCCAGCACCAGGATAACTACCAGGACATCTGGGGAAAAATAGAGGTGAGAGCCTGTTTGGGCTGTGCTTTTCAGAGAATGGGAAGAATTTGGAGCCTTTGTTGCAACAGATAATGCTTTACTGGCCAAAAATCCTGCAACAGATGGGTCTTATTCTTCTTTGAAAGAGGCCTTGTACTTCTATCCATGATAATACTATTTGCTATAGAATGCATAAAGTCAAACTAGGCATACACATATTTAGGCCTGAAGGATTAATTGTTTTCAAATCACAATTTGAAAGGGTGCAATTTTCAAATCACAAGAGCTGTGATTTTTAATTATAGCTTCCATGATCATGAATGGTGACAGTGGGGAAATGTAACCCAATAACACCAAGCTTATGAATTGCCTGTAGATGAGTCAGACTAATAAGAAGCAACCAAACACTCATGTGCTGTGAACATTGCAACCACAACTAACTGGCAACCTGGCATACTATTTTCAGTGTTCTATCTTCAAGCCAGAAAAAAGTGTATATATTGGTCTTCTTTGGCAAAAAAACAAGCCTTTAGCTTAATTTAAAGAACGTAATCACAACATAAACAATTACAATGTGTTTTCTTCAAATGGTTCAGCCATACTCATGTTCCTATTCACATAAAGGACCAGTAGGCTGACTTCTCATGGCACCAGATGATTAAACAAACAGTTAAATACATACAATAAAATGTTTAATGGACCAGGGCCTTTTGGTAATGTCATATTAACAATAATTCATCACCTCATTTAGCTAGCTGACTTTCATTTAACGGTTCTGTTGACAGATGCTGAGGGGTCTTACAGTAGTTCTAATAGTTTTAATAATCAACTGGAGAACGTATAAATGGAGAATAGTACGAAAGACCAAGACAGTGGTTTGTTTATTGATATTTACAAAGTGGTGTTATTTCTTTGGTGTTTCTAGTTTAGTAACTTCTTAAATTCTCACACTAACATCATTAAAACAATGTTTTAATGCTTGAAAACATTTTGTATTTTATCAAACACTGAAAGCATGCTAAAGTGTTTTGTAGGAGAAATAAATACAATTTACAATAATGCAAGTTCTATTCACATTTTAAGACTAAAAAAAATCCACATGAACAATTAATGAAAGCCAAAGGGATCCTCAAATGCATTATATAAGAGCACACTCTAAAAAGTATAAAGAAGCATTTATGCATTCAGATTCTTCTTTCATGATTCTGTACATGACCATTTCCTTTACTAAAGAGTGCTTGAAGATCCACTTTTAAGCATGTAAGGATAAAAAGCCATGATAAGTCAAAAGAAATTTAAATGATGGACCATTAGACTGCAGATAGTCCACATTAGACTATTTTCTCAATTCTATGTGTGGTCAATAAACTGTAGCAAACTGTTGTTAACACAAATCACATAAAAACACAGTGGCCTACACATAAAGAAAGACTGCTATTCTGATAAAATACTGGTAAAATCGTGCCCAACTAATTGCACTTTCACTTTTACACCTATTGCAAAACAGAAAGTGATACATTACTGCCACCTGGTGGCTCAACAAATAAGTGCAGAATTATTGATTCCGTCATGGTTAGGAATAAAATGTAGATATGTCTTAGTGTTGGAATTAAGAATAGTGAAAAACATACTGAAATATTACCTCATCTGCCTTTACACTACATAAATGCATGTTAGTGAAACAAGTGGCAAAATCCAGACCAACATTTGACCCTATATGATCAATACAGTGGTTCATTCGTTTTAAAAGAGGAGTTGGTCTCCCAATTAATCTGCTATTCAGTCTGCTCTCCCATTTAAACTGCCATTTGGCAAAGAGGGCTGATTCATGTGCTTTTCCCAAACAGCTCCTCTACCATAACATCTCTCCTGATAGATACTCACCATCTGAGACTGAGCTTTTTTGTGTCCGCATGTACAGTGGGTTGCAAAAGTATTCAGCCCCCTTGAACTTTTCAACCTTTTGCCACATTTCAGGCTTCAAACATAAAGATATGAAATTGACATTTTTTGTGAAGAGTCAACAACAAGTGGGACACAATCGTGAAGTGGAACGAAATTTGTTGGATATTTTAAACTTTTTTTAGAAATAAAAAACTGAAAAGTGGGGCGTGCAATATTATTCAGCCCCCTTGCTTTAATACTTTGTAGCGCCACCTTTTGCTGTGATTACAGCTGCAAGTGGCTTGGGGTACGTCTCTGTCAGTCTTGCACATCGAGAGACTGAAATTTTTGCCCATTCTTCCTTGCAAAACAGCTCGAGCTCAGTGAAGTTGGATGGAGAGCGTTTGTGAACAGCAGTTTTCAGCTCTTTCCACAGATTCTCGATTGGATTCAGGTCTGGACTTTGACTTGGCCATTCTAACACCTGGATACGTTTATTTGTGAACCATTCCATTGTAGATGTTGCTTTATGTTTTGGATCATTGTCTTGTTGGAAGATAAATCTCCGTCCCAGTCTCAGGTCTTTTGCAGACTCCAACAGGTTTTCTTCCAGAATGGTCCTGTATTTGGCTCCATCCATCTTCCCATCAATATTAACCATCTTCCCTGTCCCTGCTGAAGAAAAGTAGGCCCAAACCATGATGCTGCCACCACCATGTTTGACAGTGGGGATGGTGTGTTCAGGGTGATGAGCTGTATTGCTTTTACGCCAAACATAAGTTCGATTTTGGTTTCATCTGACCAGAGCACCTTCTTCCACATGTTTGGTGTGTCTCCCAGGTGGCTTGTGGCAAACATTAAATGAGACTTTTTATGGATATCTTTGAGAAATGGCTTTTTCTTGCCACTCTTCCATAAAGCCCAGATTTGTGCAGTGTACCACTGATCGTTGTCCTATGGACAAAGTCTCCCACCTCAGCTGTAGATCTCTGCAGTTCATCCAGAGTGATCATGGGCCTCTTGGCTGCATCTATGATCAGTCTTCTCCTTGTTTGAGCTGAAAGTTTAGAGGGACGGCCGGGTCTTGGTAGATTTGCAGTGGTCTGATGCTCCTTCCATTTCAATATGATCGCTTGCACAGTGCTCCTTGAGATGTTTAAAGCTTGGGAAATCTTTTTCTATCCAAATCCGGCTTTAAACCTCTCCACAACAGTATCTCGGACCTGCCTGGTGTGTTCCTTGGTCTTCATGATGCTCTCTGCGCTTTAAACAGAACTCTGAGACTATCACAGAGCAGGTGCATTTATACGGAGACTTGATTACACACAGGTGGATTCTATTTATCATCATCAGTCATTTAGGTCAACATTGGATCATTCAGAGATCCTCACTGAACTTCTGGAGTGAGTTTGCTGCACTGAAAGTAAAGGGGCCGAATAATATTGCACGCCCCACTTTTCAGTTTTTTATTTCTAAAAAAAGTTTAAAATATCCAATAAATTTCGTTCCACTTCACAATTGTGTCCCACTTGTTGTTGATTCTTCACACAAAATTACAATTTCATATCTTTATGTTTGAAGCCTGAAATGTGGCAAAAGGTTGAAAAGTTCAAGGGGGCTGAATACTTTTGCAACCCACTGTATATATGTTAGTGTTTGTGTGACTGTCATGCGACTGGATTGGGCAAAGATATAACATCACAATATATTATAAACTGTATATCGTCACTGTCCAAAGAAAAACAAGTATCTCCAAAATGGTAGCTTTGCAGAAGACAAAAACAGTCTTTGAACGTTTTAAAGAGGTTTTATCCAAATGATGAAGGAAATTAAAAATTAAGTTTTTTTACCCAACATATTGTTTTGCTACCTTTAAAAACTGTAAACCGTAAGATGTTTTAAGCATTTCCATAACGTATTAACAAAGGAACGCAAAGAAAAATCCATGTGTTAAATTGTTCTGCTTTATTTTTCCCCAGAGATCTCCCCAGAGATTTAGTTTTTTTTGTTACTGGCCTCTAGTGAGCCTCATTCAAAAAGCAGTCCAAACTGAAAGCTTCGGTGTGACTGGGTGGGGCTAAACTGCTGTAAGCTGAATAGGCAGATATATGTAAATACATAACAGAAACAATGAATTCAAGACAAGCTACTTTTGCAGTTTAGGCCCTGTTCATGTCTGGCATTAACATATGTTTTGAGTGATCCAATCATAAGTGGACAGCACTAAGTACCGGTATAAACGGCATCAGTGCATCTCAGAGATGCGTTGTGAGCTTATCACTCAAAGTACCTTCTAGTCAGGGGTGCATATGACCATGTAACATTTGCAATGCAATATGAGAGCTATAACATCCATAACATCGCCATCACACCAAATCTCCTCTTTCTCTGTATCTCCTGTTTTATTTATAGTTGCATTAGTGGTCTATGCTATGTAAATGTTTGTAACAGCCCATACATGTACACAAAAAAAGAATTTGCAGGACATTTTTATTTGATGCAGTGAGAGACAGATGCAGTAAATGTGCACCATAAACGTCCTCCTGTCACAAACTCACAATCTGATCACAAGGGGTCAGGCGAGACCACTCGAGATGCAGTCGAGACACATGGAAATGTCAGGTGTAAATGTGTACACAAGGCCTTAGTTTCCATATATGGACTGCAGGGTCTGAGGAATGAATGATACATTTTCCAACAGTTTATGTACTCCATCAAAACTAGAGTTTTCCATGATTTGGTCTCTTTAATAACATAATAATGGCGTAAGAGGCTGATATCCAGTCAGCTATTTGTTACTGTGAAGTATGTCATCACTGTCGGAGCAAAATCTTGTATATCCAAAATGGTAATTTTACAGGAGAAGGGAAAATCATTAATTTAATGGAAGCTAATATAACAAGTTTTCTTTCCAAGTAATTGTGGAAAATTTTGATTAGTTCCTTCATCATAAATTTTAACACAATGCAAGGGGTGTTTTCAAATTATGCAAAAAAGTAAAAAACAGCAAAATGACAGCAGTTACTGTACACTTCTTGTTTTTCTCTGTAATTTTGAACTTTTTTTATTATATATACAGATGCCAATACCATGATATACTATTAATATATTGTGATGTAATTTATCTTGATAACATTACAATATTGCTATATTGCCCTATTCCAAAGTGTTTTTGTGAGTGTGTGTGTGTGTGTGTGTGTGTGTGTGTGTGTGTGTGTGTGTGTGTGAGGCTGCCTGGGCCAGACTGAGGCAGGCAGCCGCGTCCACCTGAGATGATGCGTGTCACAGAGGGAGGTGATTGATTACATTAGCATGCGGCCCCTGGAGATGACTTCATCCTCACGGCAACAGACAGCTGGCAGCTGAAGCTCCTGCTTGGGGGAGTCTCAGGGGCCTAGTCATGTGTGACGCCTCCGACCAGGCTCCTCTCCATTTCTCTGTCTCTCTCTCCCTCCCTCCTGTCTATCTATCCTGCCATCTTCCTGCCTCTTTTCTCTTTTCTTCTCTCTCTCTCTCTCTCTCTCTCTCTCTCTCTCTCTCTCTCTCTCTCTCTCTCTGAGGCGATGAGTTGTATCTCATTTGCTCTTCCTCTTCTTGTAATACACTCCCTCAGTTAATACCCTGACCAGAGGCTACATATTCATCTGCTCTGAGAGTGTTTATTGGGGCAGGGGATGAGACGCACACACATATATACACACACACAACAGTCCCCGTCAGGGGGAATAATACACCGGCAATGCTTATTGATCTCCACTGACTGGTGTACTATGGCACAGTGCTGTGTTTGTTAGCCCTGTATTGGCTGTAGTATTTCAAATGACCTATTCATGCTCCGCCCACAAATTTGTTCTGGATAAGCTTTAAATCCCATCCAATCTGTGTTTAAAGTCACATTATTACATTGAGTTTCCAGTTTAAAATACTATGTTAAGAAATTGGACTGTTTTGTTATAGATAATCAAAATTCGGCAGGTTGGAAATGACTACAATGAATTTGCCACAGTACAAATGTCATGTTAAAACATCAGGATTATATCCATATCGGCTGTATTTAATATACTCCAGAAGAGCAGAATATTTAGGCAGTGCTGGACGACTACGCTTCAGTGTTTGCATTTTTATTTCTTTTGACTGCATTAGTTACCATTAAGAAATAAATGTCATATATAGTGAAGTTGTAATTTCTATGTTGTCATGTGTGAAAAATATTGGATGTTGCATCGAATGTCAATTCCTACATCAATGCATCACCTAAAAACCTACCTGATCTAACTTGATGTACCCTTATAAATGCATTCATACTAATTATTCTTTGAAATTAATGCCTAAATCTTAAATTTAAAAATTTCTTTGGTCTGTTTGTTCTCTGAGCACAAAACAAGATTATTTTCAAATAAATATGACTAAATGGTTAACTTTAATCACATTTATTTGTCATACTAAACTCAGTCTTTTGGTCACGTGACCATGGATTTGTAACAAAACAACATCAAATCCAAATTTCAGTGAGATTAAAAGAATAAAGAGCAGAAGAGTAGATGAAAATAAAATAAACTGTTAGATGTCCATCAAAAGAACAATTCTAACAGATTTCTTCACATTAGACCAATCAGAACATGTTGTGTGGCATTCTATGTAAATTTAGTTCTTAGACATGCTTCTGCTCATGGGTTGATAAAGCATTATGAATTTCCATATTTTCCAGATATATAGATTCAAAGAACTTTCACCAAGGTTTTGTTAAGATTATCCAATCTTGCAACAGTAGCTAGCTAAAAAATGCATTGGTGGGAGGAGCTTAGATACATCAACTGATGCCATAAACAACATGCTTTCATACAGTGATACAGAGTCATATGGAGATACAGGAACTATGCAGGATTCATTCTCCCTGGCATGAGACCATGCTTCAGAATGGCACTCACACATAGAACACGCATACATACACACTTTCTCTCTTTCCCCTATTTCTCTCTCCAGCACTTACCTTTGAAATCAGAGCCAGTCTCGCCCACTTCAAAGCCTGCCCGCCTTAGAAGTCGAGGCCAAACAGTCGATAAATTATGGGTTTTTTAGCCTGCGTCTGAGGAGAGGTCATTTGTATCAATATCTTTGATTTTCACCAATGTTAGGTAATGAGCTGCCACAGGGAAAGGAGAGAAGTATCCTTGCATAGAAGCTATGGGTGTGCTTGTGCAGTTCATTAGAGATTGTACAAAATGCCATTTGATCTGCTCAGGTTTATGGCATTAGAACATGGCTCCGGAGAATTATGATGTATAAGGGCATGTATTTCTCTGTAATTAGGGCGGCTGTGCTCCACTCTCTCTGTCTTTTCCTCGTGTCAACCTCAGGCTTGAGCAGAGAGCACATGGGTAGAGGAGAACTACTGAACGCTCTTTAAGAAACAGAGCTTTTATACATGGCCAACAGATGGCAGTAGTCACACATCATACACCATCCACCAGTTTTGTTCAAGCTGCTCGAGCACATCAAGGACAAGTGCTGAATGACATTCCTCTAAGCGTTGTGAGCGTTAGATTAAAGCCAACCGCTCCCCCTAAACTTTGAGGATTTCAAACTTTATTTCCGAACTATATTCGAAATTGAAGTTTAAGAGTAAACCACACTTTCTGCATGTTCTTTCAGGGATATGAGTGGGTGATGTAAAGCATCAGTGGTCTACATCACTCTGACATGGCTGGTTTTCTCTTTAGACAGCACTGGTGTCACATAGTAGATCACAAAGAAATAATTCCCTTTAGTAAGTGAGCTGATTTTTCTTTGTGCTGTAGCGAAGCAGAAATAAAGTGCAGCAGTCTTAGCTTTTGCGATTCTGATTGTGCTCCCTAAATGTGTGTGCTGGGCTCTTTCAGGGTTTCGTCTCTAAGCTGGATGAGTTTATCTGCTGGCTGAGGGAAGCCCTGGAGAGCACAGAGAACTGGACTCCACCCAGAGCAGATACGGACAGCCTCCGACTCTACCTGGAAACACACCTCGTGAGTCAAACCAACTCGCATACACACATGGGCTCTGATCAGTTATCTTCTACACCTCTGGGCCTACACATTAGGGCCTGATTGATATGTAGTTCTGCCTGTATTAAGGTTCCATGGATTTATTGTGGATTTATTGTCCTGTTGACTAGGAACTGATAATGCTTTAAGCAGGGCTGGCAGGTATGGCGAAAACATAACATCACAATACTTTGATACTTTCAAGATACATAATCTGTATATGTTTGTTAGAGCAAACACAGAAAAGAACCATTTAAAAATATTTTGAAAAGTTTTTAATACAACAGAAAAACCAACACAGACCTAATTATGCTCTCTTTAAGTGTTCCTTAAGTACTGATGATACCCATGATATACGCATACAAGCATATTATGATGAAATGTGATGTAATTCATCATGATAACGAGCCCCTATCGTTATTGCCCCTGTCTTTATGTGTAATATAAGAAAATCACATTCAGGAATGTGCTGCAGTTTTGAGCAACAAAACAGGTCAAATTTACATTATTTAAGGCTTTGTGAGATTCTGCCATTCATTACACATTGGAGAAGTGACAACTGTATTTCACTCTTGAATTATCTACAAACATTTTTTAGATATAACCGATTATTGGACAAAAATGCTCATATTGTTCAGGCCCTACTAGAAACCCAAAATGGTACTGAAAAATGACCGTACTAAGCATCTAGTAGCATGTGAAAATATAAATGCATTTTGCAACATGAAACCCTCGTCTCATCATTTCAGCTGTTTTAATCGTACTGAAATGAACCTCACCCCATGTCTGTGAGACTGTGCCCGTATATGAGTATGTGTATGTGTTTGAGAGAGGGTGCGTGTGTGTATCCATCTGTAGGGGTCTGTCATATTTTTGTGATTCAGCCAAACTTTCATCTAAGAGAAAAATCACATTGGGTTTTATTGTGGAGGCCTGCACTCCTTCATATTGATGTAGAGATGCGCACCATTTTTTTTCCACCGTGTGCTTACAGATTTAATGTTTGGACTCGGAGTCCAGCTGGCACATAGAACGTGTGTGTGTGTGTGTGTAGCATGGCTCTTTCCGGTACCCAAGGGAGAAGTATAACAAGGAGGTGGACTGCAGCGGGACAGAGAGAGAGAGAGAGAGAGAGAGAGAGAGAGAGAGCGAGCAGGAGAGAGAGAAAGAGAGAGAGAGAGAGGGAGAGAGAGAGAGAGAGAGAGAGCGAGAGAGCGAGCAGGAGAGAGAGAAAGAGAGAGAGAGGGAGAGAGAGAGGGAGGGCTGTCTTTATAAGTCAGTGAGGGATGGTGTGAAATGAAACGGCTATTGATTGAGCTTGATGGCGGATCCAGGTCCCTGAATCACATTAACAAGGGACGCGGCAGTCTGTGTTGGCAAATGAGCAGGAAAAAGGGCTCACAGTTGCAAAGAACACACACACACACACACACACACACACACACACACACACACACACACACACACACACACACACACACACACATATATACACATACATGTAGTGTTCATAGAAACACATTCACATTCAGAAAAGAAGCGGAAAAGCTTCTATATTAATGGCAATAAATGAATAAAGATGTAATTTCTAAATAACATTTTTTTACCATATAACTCCACTTGGATGTTGCTGCAGTAATATGAATTACATGTACATTACTGTTAATTTTAAGTATGAAAAAATACATTCAGAGGTTTTGTTATTATGAAACAGCCATTTACTAAAACTGTACATATACATAATAATATATAAAAATATAAAATATAAAAATAATACATTTTATTTATTGAGCACTTTTCATACATGAAGATCAAAGTGCTTTACAATTTAACAATAAAATTAAGCAATAAAAGTTAATAAAAATAAAAACATGAACTACTATGCAAACTGGCCAAGTGGTTTTTCTCTGTTTAGTGTGAAACTATAAGCAAAGGCTCTTGTTCTGTAGAAGCTAGCACAAATAGTTTTATTGTTATCTTTAGCTTTTGACCTAGCTTATGTCACCATAACAAACTGTTTACAAAGTATTCTAAAATGAGCAATTGACACAACCATTCTAGTGCCATTACTGATGTAGGAATGCTTTACCCTTTTTGCTAAATTGTCAATAGCTTTTGTTGCAAGTGTTATCAATGACAGAGGAGTACACCCTCAAGTACTGTTAGATCCAGTTGGTACCAATCTTAAGCAACCAATAACCATGACTCTTGGTACTACACAGATGGCCAAAGGAAAAAGCACAGTTTCAGTTTTCTGCTGGTAAAGCTTGCCTTTCTCTGTGCAGTGAAAAAACATGCTAGGTATCTGCAGACTTTTGATGGGCATCAAAAACATATATTTTTACTGCACTAGTCTGTATGTTGTAAATCCTCTGTCACTGCTCACCTCAGCTAGATGTGGATAGGCTTTACACACACACACACACACACACACACACACACACACACACACAGAAATTCCATCAAACCAAACACCACCCAACCTGCCCTCCAACACCGTCTCAGCTCACACTATTCTCTTGCCTCTATTTCTCACATACTCTCACACACACATACAACGCACACACACCTTCTGTCTCGCTCTTGCTCTCTCTGTGTGATTTGGGGATTAGGCAGGGGGAGGCTTGTGGTCCAGTGGCTGCTGCGCCACATCTATTGGTGTCAACTCAGCGATAACCCGGTTGCCCTGCTGTCGGATCTGAGCAGTGGAGCTGGAGTGTGTGAGCGCTACCTGCTCTTGCAAACACACTCCCACACCCACATCCAGCACCATAAACCCCACACTGCACTTCACATACGCACAAATCCCAGCGTGTGCAGCCTGGTTTAGAAGTACGACAAATCTTGAAATTACAATGTTAACACAATTAATTGTG
Source organism: Pygocentrus nattereri (assembly GCF_015220715.1). Classification (NCBI taxonomy): domain Eukaryota; kingdom Metazoa; phylum Chordata; class Actinopteri; order Characiformes; family Serrasalmidae; genus Pygocentrus; species Pygocentrus nattereri. The sequence continues at coordinate 27,249,186 of NC_051220.1, forward strand.
TCACAGTACGCTTTTGTGTAAAGTGAGATATTTTTTCCTGTGCAAGAGTGCAAGCCCTGTAATCTCACGTTTCCCTCGTTAAGTATTAGTAGGGATCTCAACGAACTCACATACTGTGCTCGGATTTGCTGAGATAATAATGTTCATGTTTATCTGCAAGTGAATCTTATAGGAGTAATTATTATATATATTTTTCCCAAAAATAACTCATGTCTTCATTTTCTCTGAAACTTTAGAAACTCTCCATTGTGTCTTGTGCCATCAAAGTGCAACATTTGAACAAAGTATATTTTATCTACTTGTCATCTAAGGAATTTTATGATCGGCTGTCATGTTGTTCAGTGTCTCTAAGAGTTCACCCAGTTGTCAAGTTCAAATCTCAAGAGATGTGATTGGCCTATCCATGCTCCATCCACAACCTGTCCTTTCATACAAGACATTAGCAAAAAACCCATTCAACCTAACAAGAAATTGCAGTGCATAACATTGAATTTCCAGTCTAAAATACTGTGTTGCCAAACTGTTACCACTATGCTAATGTTAGCCCAATTACATCTACATCTGAAATTTCTTTCATTATGTTGAATGAGATTTTTTCCAGTGTTCTTTAAAGCTTGCCTAATGTTGCAGCAGTTGATAAAAATGAATACATTTGTGGGTGGAGCGTGTATAGGTCAGTTGAAATGCTGACTTAAAAATAATCTTTGTAGTTAGTTTTTTTTTCAGTAGCATTTTTAAGATGTGGTACAGCTGCCTTAAGAAAAAAAAACATCATAATCCATATCTTTTTTATCTGTTGATTTTATATTTTTGCCATATTGCCATCATTGCACACCTTCTCTTTATCAATCCACTCTTAAAGGTGAAGAGCTCAACTTCACTTTTCAAAACCAGGAGATTTGATTCATTCTGCAGATTATATTTTCTCTTTTACTCAGAGTCTTCAAGGTAAGAGCTTTTGAAAAAGAAGCAAGGGCACTTTGCATGCATCAAGATTGATTGCGAATGCACTTTAGACCCCCCAATGAATCATAAACAGAAGTCTATACTAATATGTGCTTATCTCATAAAAGGTGATATGCAAGGGATTATTGGTTAGAGTCATCCTTGAATTAGAGGTGCTCCCATTGATATACAGAATTGCTTTATAAGATTATAACGCAATTGTGTAATATTCATTTCTTGGTGTTTTATTTCATCATTCCTCTTTTTCCATCCTCTGCTTAATATAGGACGCTATGAAGTGGGGGTGTCTTGCTCTATATACCAAACGCTCATATTAGCATTCATGTTTTGGAGTCAGATTTTTAAAAGGCATTCAGTCAAGCATAAATCAGTGACAGATATCTGGTTATTGTGGCTTTTGTTTATTTGTTTACTCATTTTAAAGGCGTTTAGGTCTGTAAAGGATATCAATTCAGCCAGCATCCGGAGCCATAAATAAACGTTCTTCACACTCTCTCTTGTCTGTCATGGGTGATAGATGCGCGTGTGTGCTGATCCATCACTGGTGTATCCCCACACTCTCTCTCTCTGCCTCAGAGCTGCCGCCGTCCTTAACCTTCTCATCTTCCAGCTTACGGCCGGCAGCCTGAAGTAGTGGACAGCTCGTTTAGCATATGGTTGCTGTCGGAACAAAACCTTTCATCTCCAAAACAGTAACTCTACAGCAGAAGGAAAAAAATTCTCAACTCTTAATGGATGTTGATAGAAAAAGATTGAATTCCAAGCAGGCCTTTTATATTGGTCTTCAGGATATTGTCATGCAAATTAAAAAGAAAAGAAAAACAACACAAATGGAGATACAATCATGTTTAGAACTGAATTCATTTTTAGTCCTTGTAAGAATCAGGGATGGCAAATATACACATATCCAAACTCATCTTAGTATTTGCTTTCAAATATTCAAAGAAGGCGTGTATAGTTTGGATTTTAGAAAGTGAAAATAATTGTGCATAATTTTGTCATTTATCATTGCATCCCCTGTTAAGCAAAAGGGTGACACTGAAGCAGAGCTGTATATGAAAATAATAAGAGCAAAGTTGTTGTGTGTTATGACTGTGTTATTGTTTTGTAGGTCAGCTCGTATTATTGTTTGCTTTTAATGACAATATGAAATCTTTTCAGAATGGCATATTCAAATACTATAACTTTAAAAAAAACTGTCATTTAACATCCTCAATGTCCTCTTCTTTAAAACACCTACCCTGTCCACACATTTACTTAATGTTAGTCCTCTGTTATTAGGCACAATTTGTCAGCCATCACTTTCACCATTGGTCAGTTTCTGACCACAGGACCATTGTTACCAGATATTATTTGGGTGGTCTTGGCCTTTCTCAACACCACAGTGGCAATGACATGACTGCATTTTAGTGTTTATCAGCTATTGCAGGGTAATGGGGGTTTTACATATTATTGTCAGAGTGGCGTTGATAGTGCTCTGCTACCCAAACATTTCTGTACAAGTGCAGTCATAGAGTCAGAACCTGACCACTCATGAAGGCCTAAAGGATGGTTAGGAATAAGTTGTACATCAACATTGGTGACTGTATACCAAGTTCAAATTCCCTCACATGTAATTGGCCTATCAACACCGCACCCACAGCCATATTCTTTTATTGCAAAGGTTAGACAAGCTTTCAAAGACATTAGCAAAAAGCCCATTCAACCTAATGAGTCATTGAATTGAGTTTCATTGAGTTGAGGATAATTTTCTTTAACTAATCAAACCCTGATACTACATCTGACCTAGTCTAACAGGATAATCTTTCACTTGCACACAAAATAAATATCATGTGAAATTCATAACCCACTCCCAAATGTTGGTATTTTGACAGAAATAGAGCTTTGAAGTTGCTCATTAGGTTGAATGAGATTATTTCCTGCACTTTTAAAAACTTGTCCTACTGCAGCAGTTGCTAAGAATGAATGTACGTGTAGGTGGAACATGTATAATTCAGTTGAAAAGGTGATTTAAAAATCAGTTAGCAAGTGGCAAAATAGACGGGTCTGTGGACAGAGATCTGCATGCGCAGGAATGGAGGCGGGCACAGCTGCTTGCAGAATGCAGGGGAACATGCGTACTGTCAGAACGACAGAATGAGCAAGACAGGCACTCTGAAAGACTCACTGGCAGGTGCGCAGGCAGGCAGGCCTGCAGTGAGAGTGAAAGAGAAAGAGAGACAGAGAGAGAGGTTCAGATGGCCGCTTGTGGCTCTCTCGGCAGGGCCAGTCAGATCAGACCGGCCGGTAATGGTGTGAAACAGGGCCGGGGGAGATGTGAGGAGATGAGAATGGAAGGGGAAGATGGCCCTAGGCGCCTCACTGTGGGCCTCCCCATGGGAGCACATTACCCCCCCTCTATCCCCACCACCCCTTCCAGCACATCTTCAAACGCACATGCCCCCCTCCCCCCGCCTCCAGGAGCCGGGATAATGCTCTTTACACTTTGATTACACTTAGCAACTGGAGAGCCCTCCGCTCGAGAGCGCGCTGGGTATTATCAAAACCAATCAACATGAAAGTTTTGCACTGCGGCAGCGGCACCCACGGAGAGAGAGTGAGGGAGCAGGGAGCATGGGGGCGAGCGAGGCTGTTTGGAGTGTTTGGGAAAAATGGGGAGGGGGGGTGGAGGGAGAAAAAGGAGTATAATAGTTGAAATAGAGACATCAGAGTAAATGGGCAGATGCTCAGGGGGAAGCACACGCACACACACACACCCGAGAGTTACGGGACGCCCGTCTGACGGATCCTTTGAGCTGGGGAGAACGGTACCCCATTGTATTGCTCTGTAGAAAGACAGAGAGAGAGAGAGAGAGAGAGAGAGAAAGGAAGAAGAAGAAAGAGAAAAACAGTTTCTCCCTTGCCGAATAGAGTGGGCTCCCGAGGTCATTTTCTGGAGGGCACATCTGTGGGAGAAAATGGCTTCAGTTTTATAACGTCATTTGAATAGTAGTTTATGCCGGCGGATGATGAATTAGAGGGACGTCTGTCATTTGTTAATAATTCAGCACAGGCACAGATAGCGGGATTGACTCAGACAAATATGGCAAAAAGAGAGAACAGTGGGCTCCAATCCACAGAGGAGCGGCGCTCCATGAATAATGTGTGTTTGAGGTCCGCAAGTGTGTGAAGGATCTTTAGAGGTTGTGTGAAGGCAGTGTGTCAGGAGATTATGTGCATTTTCAGCGTTCACACAAAGGCCCATAATGTGACTTATGAGCATTTGTTTCAAGAGTGCAGATGAATTGAGACAGTGCTGGTGGTGTAGAGAGACTCTGTAAGCAATCATATGCAGGAATATTTGAGTTAAAGGACCCATATCACACAAACCTGTATTTGCCTCACTTTTTTAAAATTGAAAAGTTTGATATACTATGTTAGCACTGTTAAAACTTCAAAACTTAAATGCACAAAAAAGAGTCGGTTTAAGTCTAACCATACATTCACATTAGCAGGTGACAGAATGATGTGGCCAGTTATTTCTTATGAGAGCACACAGTTTGTAGTTGTGATTTAGCAGGGCAACAAGTGACACGTTGAGTGAACTGACAGTCTAAGTGATTGGCTCAAACTAATTCCTCAGACTAATTATGGATGTGGGGGTCTGAGGTCCCCAGCCTTTAGTCTCTGAAATTTTCCTTCCAGCAGCATTTTGTTCATATTCCTAATTGTATCAAACAAGGTAGAGAAACTTATAAACCTGCAAACCAGGGTTTCCCAAGCAAGAAGTTGTGACCCCATGTGGGGTAACTTGACTTGCAAATGTGGTTGTGGGAGAAACAAACAATTTACAGTTTAGCTGTATTAATTTATTTTACTAATTGGCACTATGATGACTATGTGCTACTGTTATGTAATGCTACTAAGATTAACATTCCAGATTTACTTAAATAAATAAAGAGACTATGTTATACAGAACGGAAATGACAGTAAATAACGAGTAGAAAAAAAATGCCAAAATGAGGAGAAACCAATATGTATCACAAAATGTAAGCTTAACCTTTTTCTCTAGATTAGCAGTGTATGATATGTTGTTTTGGTTGATAGTTCATTTATGAACTACTTAAATGTGACAGTAGTCCTGAATCTAAATCTTAAGCATAATGAAATATAGGTGGTTAAAAGTCTTGGGGTCAGAAAAGAATTATAGTGTATATTTGGGGTCATTTGTTCAAAAAGTTAGGGACCCCCTAATTTTAACCATGAGTAAATTTTTAACTTATTTCTAAACAAAATGGTGACAGATGACAGATATTTGAACTTTTTATGTCAGAAAGTGGACAGTGTGCACCCGAGGATCAGTAAGAGAGACCTTGATCACACAAGAGACAAGCTTGAGCATTAGCAGCTTGTCGCATACTAATGTGAATAATTATTTTGAAATATAAACCCACACAAATATTTAAAGTGGACCTAGAAAAATGAAATAGAAGATATTTAATGCAAGAAAAGCAGAATAAAATGCAAGGTATGGATATGGGCCTTTTAAAAGAAATGAAAGATAAAAAGAAATTTCACATGATTTTATGTGTGTATGTGTGTGTGTGATATTGTGTGTGAGAAGCTGACATGGGAAAGTGTGAAAGCATGAGAGAGCACACAGTGAGAGAGAGAGAGTGTGTGAGAGATAAACTGAGTGTGAGGTTGTTTCTCTGCATTGAGGTGTCATGCTGTGTGTTTTTCTGTGTGTGTGTGTGTGTGTGTGTGTGTGTGTGTGTGTGTGTGTGTGTGTGTGTGTGTGTGTGTGTGTGTGTGTGTGTGTGTGCGCGTGTGCACAGAGCTTCAAGCTGAACGTGGACAGTCACAGCGCTCTGAAAGACAGTGTGCTGGAGGAGGGGAGGCAGCTGCTGGAACTCATCACCTCCCACAAATCAGGTAGTGCGCCGGCAAGCCACACATTTATTATTAATGTTTATATTAACATACTGACCTTCAGAATTTATAAATCTTCAAGTAACCGCTTCACAGCACCACCGCACACACACACATGCCTTTCCACATCCATTCAGAGTGCAGTGCGTTCGGCCAGCTGAATTGAGTTGTGGGATAAAGCAGGATGCTGCTGCACTCTATATGAAGAGAGCTGGAATTAAGAACAGCAGGAACTGAGTCAGAGTCTTAGACCATCTACCGTACTCTCTCTCTCTCTCTCTCTCTCTCTCTCTCTCTCTCTCTCTCTCTCACACACACACACACACACACACACACACACCACATCTTTCTCTCTCACTTACTCTCCTTCTCTATCTCTCTCTTACTCTCCTTCTCTCTCTCTCTTGCTCACCCTCCTCTGTCTCTCTTTTGCACTCCTCCTCTTTCTCTCACTCACTTCTTTCTTACACTCCCTCTCACTCTCTCTCTTACTCCATCTCTCACTATCTTTCTCTCTGTCTTACATATTTTTTCTCTCTCAATTACTCTCCTTTTCTCTCATGCTCTCTCACACTCCATCCTTCTGTCTCTTTCTCTCTTGCTTACTTTGTCTCTCTTTATGTTTTCTTCTTCTCTCTCTTCCTCTCTGAGTTTCTTTCTACTCCTCTCCTTCTCACTTACTTCCTCTCTCTCTTGCTGTCTCTCTATTCAATAAGCTTAATTGATATGGCCATATTTAATTACAGTGTTGCTGAAGCATCACTGAAATATATAAAGTAAACCTTTAGAACATTTAGGGTGGTTTTCAACAACAGGGATTAAATTAAACAAAGAGTTTAGAAAAACATGGATTTGTTTTAAATTGAGTATTCAACATGGATTTAAAAATCTGAGATTAAACCCTTAGTCTGTGTTTAAAACTTGGCCTTCACTTCATTTCAATTGTCCTCCATGATAGATTCCTTGCCAGCATAAATAAACAGTAGCAATGTTACTCTCAACAGCAGTCATGTAAATACTGCAGTCTTCTTATTCAAGTGAGAAATAACATAGAATTACATTAAAAACAACTCTCACAGGCAAAGAGGGAATTTGATTAAACTATTCTGTCCTCTGTATGTTACAGTTTCACAGTAAATCCTTCATTAATAGTCAAACTGAAAGCTTAACTCTGAATGTTAGCTTATTAATATGCTAAACTAGTCATTCTGGACCTAGTTAAACAAGACCGCATTGTTCTGTTGGGTATAGCAAGTATCTTTTAGGCCATTTACTTCATAGACACAAAATTTGATGAAAGTTTAAATTGAATTTCTAAGCAAAGTTTAATCAGGTAATGGAGAAGTAGGAATAAATCTAACCTAGGTTTCCTGTAAAACTAAACCCAGAACTAAAATGATCATTTAAATGAGACCCTGATTATTTTTTAAGTTTGTTGCAATTGGATTACTGAATAAACCTTGATTAAATCCAAGCTTAATCTCTGCTTGTGCAGCTACAAACATTTAAGAAGCCTCAGTTTCATTTACAAGGAAAAAGGGAATTTAAAAGATTGTTAAACAAGAGCTAAAGCAATTTAGTACTAAGTAAATTGTAATAGTACTAGAATTTATTAGTACACTCCCCCCTTCTGTCTCTTACTCCTCCATCCTCTCTTTCCCCCACCCTCCCTCTCTCTCTCTCTCTGTGATTATTCACCTGAAGCGCCTTGCTGAGCGCTCAGTAAATGTACAAATCCACTAAGCTGACCTCCCTGTCGGCTAGTCCTCTCCTCTCCGCTGGTTAAGCTGGCCACCATTAAATATGCAGATGGCCCCCCAGAGCAGGACTCTTCTTACTGTGCCCATCACGCCACGGCACAGCGACTGCCTCGTACCAGTCCACACAGACACACACACACACACACACACACACACACACACACACACACACTTACACAACACACCTATACATTTAATCTCCTCTGGCTTGGAGCATCCTCTCAATGTATATATTGGACGGTGCAATTATAAGTAAATCTCCTCCCGACTCTCCGTCCCGAGCACTAATACCTGGTTTCCTAGCAACTCAGCCGATCTGATCACTCGGCAGGTGCAAGCAGCGGTGTAGCGCCCCGCTCAGTAGACAAAGCTCGTCATGCACATGGTGCAGGGACACACTCCAGCCCCTCCCATGCCCCTCTTCACCTCACAGTTTTAATTACGGCCAGCAGGATTTGCGGAAAGCAGACTGTGGCGTAGAAATGGCTTGCTGTGCACGGGGATTAATTCAGCACTCTGCAGAGGTGGTTAGAGTAGCCTAATAGCAGACTCAGGTAAAAATATTGTTACTTCAGAGATGCACAGACACACACAGAAGCAAAAGTAGCCCACCAAAAAGCAACTTAAGAAAGAGAAAAAAATGTCAGGACAGAGTCGTTATACAACCACAGTGGAGCTGCCTAGTGAAGCCAGCATGTTTATGACATAATAACCATGATGGCCATTATAGGTGTTTGCAGCTTAGTTTATACATATGGGCAGTATGGACTGGAGAGTGAATCATAATTAAATTAAATTTACATAGTGCATTAAACTCTTATTTTACAAAAAGAACAAAAATTGTGTTTTTTTTTCAAGTACATGGAACTTTTTTAAGTACATGGAACTGAGTAATTATAATTTGTTACTATGCCCCTCTGGCAATTACTTGCTTAACTGAGTGCAGGACCAACCTAGGGTGCAGCTATCAAGTGGCTTGAAATCAAAACCTCTGTGTTTTCCTACTTCTGATTACTGCTCTATAAAAATACATTAAAATTCAACATGACATTAAAATATTAAACCACCATTTTTATACCACATCACGCCACTCCTTATATGATGGAGATGCTGATAGTAGTGATTAGGCTAATGTTTGGAGTGTTATTAGTGGTGATGTGGTTGTAGTTGCTGTGATAGGGATGGGGGGTGGTTGTGTGTAGGGGTGGTGGTTAAATGTGAGGCATGATGAATGGAGGAACCACAGCACATTAAAGACTCGTTAAAGGCCACTGGTGGGAGATGTGTGTGGGGGACTGGCTGGACCTGTACACTGCTGAGCAGGGGCTCTACACACTGGGTAATATAGGCTAGTGCTTTCACTTTGTATATCAGCAACAGGAAATTTTCTCATGTTGTATAAAATAATGTGTATCGGTTTCATACAATCTTCTGATTAATTCTGCAACATGTGATAGCATATGATAGCTAAATGTATGTTTGAGTGCATGTTAGTTTAAACACAGCTGGAGACACGCAGTAAATGAGGTGTGTAACTCTCTGAACTTACAATGGTTTGAGTACGATTGTTTAGGAAACGAGTCAGTTCAGCCTTGACTCAATGTATTATTAGGTGTAATTGAGAAATTGAGAAAAAAGAAACAAGTAGAATACACCAGTAACAAACCATGCTACACTTTCATATAGAGTCATAATGGTCAAAATTCAGTTAAAGAAAAGAATTAAAAAATTGTTCCCATCCACTGTAAAATCAAAACATGATTGGTTGATTCCAGTGTTCCTAGTCATGTTAGTAGTGAACCTGACACTTTAGGCCTTCAGTCCAGCTCTTAAAGTCTCATAAAGAATGAGGTAGCCTTCTTGACTGTACCTACCAAGATGTCACAGAGAAAAAAATCCTGATATATATGGTTGTATTACAGGCATATATACTCTTAAGGCCTTAATACCCTGAGGGTTCCCCTCTGAAATACACAAATGTAACTAAAGAAAGTCCTGTAGTAGTGGACTATAGTCAATAATACCAATATGTTTTAAAATACACATAAAAATGACTGGATACTTTACTATTATGACTGCTTTTAATCAATTATGACATTTTAAAATCAAGGCAGTTGAACTGCCGCCTTCCGACTGATACATCATAAAGCACTTATAATGTATTTTTACCCCTCCTGAAAGGAATGTATGCTTTGTTTTTTTAACCCCTCCTGAAAGAAACGTATGCCATGACAAAAATGGAGAGACATAAATTGAGTGCTATGTATATGATAGAGTCCTATACATGAAAAAAGTCTGTTCAAAGCATGTGTAAATTGGACGGATGTGTCTGTATGAATATAAGTATGACATGAAAATGTATGTATGAATGTGCAGGCCTCCAGGACATGCTCCAGATGATCGCGCATCAGTGGCAGGAGCTGCAGAGGCAGATCCGTCGGCAGCACAGCTGGATGCTGCGCACACTGGACACCATCAAAGCCCACATCCTGGCCAGTGAAAGAACCACAGACCCCGAGGACCCTGAGAACCCTGGTCCCTGCGCCAGCCCCAAGGTACAGCCCTGCTATTTCCGCTGTTATATCTTTCCCTGGCTCTCCTCTCCTCACTCCACCCACCACCCCACCACCCTCCCGTTCCTCTCTGCTCCGCTAGCCTGCGGCTATCCGCTGCTCGCTCAGCAAAATAAACAAACACAGGGCCAGGCTGGGCAGGGGAGGGTTGGCCATTAGCATAGGAAAGGGCTAAAGAAAAAACTCACCAGTTAGGCACTCTTGAAGAAGAAGGGAGGGAGACATGCCTATGATATGCATGATGTGAATATGGAATTCCTGTTCATAAATGAGTGCTAACGCCTGTGTGGTTGCATGAATAATTTGATAGCTTTTGCCAACATCCGCACAGCCTCACACACACACACGCACACGTATGCACAAACACACAATTATGCTTTACAGGCCATGTGCGAAACTCAATTTATACCTTGCACTTAATGTATAATTGCAGAGGTAGTCATTCTGGGTACCAATTTCTCTTTGTTTAATTGTCAATTGTGATTGGGTAATTGCACTCCAATTAGATAGTGTGTTTGTGCGGAGGCCCTCGGTGCCATTGGGGGGAGTGAAAGCGGCTGATCTCCAGGGTTGTATTGTGTGTGAAGGGTGCGGCAACAGAGCGAACAGCATCCAGCATCCCCCTCAGCTGGATTTCCCTTGGGAGCCTGAGCTGTACTTGGGTGCAATCTCCACTTCCCCTCTCCTCCATAATCTCCCCCACTTCATCCACCGCCAGACTCTTCCTTTTCCCTCTCGTCTCATCTCTTTCCTCTCTTCTTCCACTTGTGAGCAGCTATCCCCTCCTACCGTCTTTTTTCTCTTTCCGTGGGCGACATAAATAACCGGGCTGCTTTTAAATTGTTTTGTTGCAATTAGAAGTCACCACAATCAGTGTGATCAGTCAGCGTTGACAGCCATTAGCCGCTTGGTTACAGCGAATTAACAGAGAGATAGGAGCAAGTGATTCATTATCTCAGAGCTGTTAATGATGATCAGATGCATCGCCTAATTAGAGGCAGGCCGGAGAAGTGGGGGGAAGGTCACCCAAGGAGCCACAAATCTCTTCGCTTTGCTGTGTGGAAAGGGCAACAGGGCTGCTTCCAGGACAAGGGTTGGGTAAATATGTGCAGGGGGGAGGGGGAAACTAGGGTCAAGTTCAAGGCCATTGTTAATGTGGAAACCACAGTCAAGGTCAGTGTCGTGACCCTGGCCTCGACATGGCTGCCATGCTAAAGATGCATAGTGGTCCCAGCTGTTAAAAAAGAAACACTACCTTACAGGGTCACCATCCACTATCATGGAAAATTCATCATAACACTGTTTTAAAGTAGTTTGATGTAGTATGTAAACATTGTTAATGTTTTAAAAGATACCTCATTCTCTAGTTTGCACAGTCATTCATGGAAACTATGCCGCAAAAAAATGTAGTTGTAACGTCATGAAAACCAATTAATTTATAATTTATATTGTCTGCCTACAGCAGTTTAGTCCAGTCCGTATGTTATGTAGACTGCTTTTCAAATAAGGCCGCCAATCAGAACAGATGTCATTTACATATCAGTCTTAAAGACGTAGTAACAAAAACAGCCTGATAACAGATGAAGAGAGGTTGGAAAATCGTCAAGTAGTGACTGTTTATGGTAATAAAACCAACACAAGCGTGAGAGCACCTCAGGGACAAAAATACAATACAAGAAAATCAGGCTTTTAACATAGAATTTAAAATATTATGAAGAATCATCTTTTATCCCATCTCAGGATGCCTTTAACCATCACCCATTGATAGCTGTGTGCTGCTACTAATGCATTTATTATGCAGTACATCAAGGTCAGACTCCATAAGCTCCTCCATATTAGTTGAATGTAGCATAATGTAGGTTTTGCATATGCACACGTAGGTCAATAGTTGATGAGAATCCTCTGTAGGAAACCTTAGGCTTAAGTGCCTGTCTCAAACCACCTTATGGCCCATTGAGCCATGTTGATGGAGGTATGGGGAATTCTTAGTGCTTGTTCAGGTCCACATTTCTCCGACTAAACAATATTTAGAAACTGCTGTCAAGGCGATCTTTTCAATGACGAGTCCCCCTCGCCATTAATTTCTAATGCCTTGCTACAACAGGTGCTGCTCGCAGTCATTAATTTGCTTTGGTTAAAAACGGCACACCGATGAGCAATGCTTGCTGTCAAAGAAGTAATATAGCATGCTGCCCAGACACGGAGCCTTTCCCCAGAACGCCATTAAGGTGTGTGCAAAGCAGGGCGCGTCTCTCCTGACAGTCATAACGCTTTGTTATTACTGCTTCAAACATATGTTCTCGCCCACATTTTGGTGTTGCGTTGTGCTCTCTGAATTATTTTCTGGGAGGCCATAAAGTCCCAGCATGGCTGGATGCTGGTCAAATGATAATCCTGAGGGAACCCTGTCTACTTTAGTTATTCTCTTCTAATTAAACTGTAGGGGGAAAATAAGATAGAGAGACACAAAAGCAGAGAAAGTGAGCGCACGTTTCAATAATAAGCATCAGTAGCAAAAATACAGTGAAATCATAAGAATCAATATTGCTGTTTTGCCAATATTGCAATTAAATTAAATATTACTCATGTGTCCAATAAAGCACTCTATTGCAATATTATTGTATACTTGTAAATAATACCTTTTGAAATTAATGAGAAAGGGAGAAAAATGGAGAGAAATACACAGAAAAACAAGAGACAGATCAATAACAAACAGCTTGGTGGAGTCTCTGTGATCGCATGGTTGAAGAATTGCTTGAAACCTTAGGAAGTCTCTTTCTCTCATATTGCCATGGTAATACACCTCCAGCAGCAGGTAGAGAACCTCTCCTTGCTTCAGCTAAATGTCAGGACATATCTGAGCACAAGTAGAGAGGACAAGGCAGTGAGGTGGCCTACATGTGTGCAAGGATTGAGGTGGGATTATTAACATGTGCTGAATATGGCAGTGGGTGATGTGTCTGAGCTCTGGGGAGCACTCTTTGTGTGCGTGTGTGTGTGTGTGTGTGTGTGTGTGTGTGTGTGTGTGTGTGTGTGTGTGTGTGTGTGTGTGTGTGTGTGTGTATGTGCGTGTGTGAGGAAAGTCTTGCTATGTCCAGACTACAGCAGTGAGGTGATTCAGAGTTAGACCTTGACATGTTTGTCGGAACCCAGCAATTCACAAACATAATTTTTCACATATTTGCTGGGTTTGGGTCACATTCAGATTTTATGTTTGGGATTCTCATAGCCTGTTTCCTACCTTAACATGTTTTGGCCTGCATTTACACTTGCTTTAGATAAAGTGGGATGTAAACTTAACTTTGGATAACTAATAAGTATGCTATGTCCATTTTGTTTATTGATGACATCAGTCATTGTTGCTATAAAGTAATTTACAAAGCTTTTCACTAGGAATAGTCAAATTTTCACCATTCTCCAGTTAAGTTTGGACAGACTGTTTTTGGGCTACATTTGGGTTTATTTCCAAAGTTTACAGCTCAGTTTACTTTCAATTGCTGTTTAAGCTGATGAATTTACACTAGATTTTAGATTTGCAACGTAACATTGATTTTCTAGTTTATAATTCTGTACCACAAAAGTTGGACTGTGGTGTTGTAGCTAATTAAATCTAGGCAGCTTGGAAACAGCAACTTGGATGACCATATGTTCACTTTTCCAGGACATGTCCTCTTTTTGAGACCTGAAAAAGTGTCTGTGAGGGATTTCTAAATTGACTAAAATGTCTGGGATTTGGCTTAACTTTCATGTTGACTTTGTTTTCTATAGTCTGCCATGTGTCTGCTTTCTGTTGAAATGTCCTTTATTTTAGGAAACCAAAATATAGTCACCCTACACTAACAAATGTGATGGTTTGCTCAATTATATGACAAAATACACCTGATATACATACAAAGTACACAATATGAAATTAATATCTCTACATTACGTTTTGACAAAAATATGTAATTTGTATATTTTCTCGTTAGGTTGAGTGGGATTTTACCAGCATTCTGTAGAGCTTGTCCAACCCTGCAACAGTTGCTACAAAATATTTGGGGGTGGGTGATTAGGCCAGCTTAGGTTCTATCTGGAGCTGGTCTATGTTCTGTTCAGTCACTGCCAGCTGTGGGTAAACTAAAGGCCTGTTTTAAGACATACGTATTGCGACTAGCTAACCAGTTGTTCCCCATGCAGATGTTGAGATGCTGTTGAGGTTGGACCACTTTCCTAACCCTGCCCACTTTGACCCCCCCTAGTAAATAGTCTTTATTTTGCTGTTGGAGAATAATGCACTATCAAGATGAAATAAATAAATCTAATTAAATTGTCATGAAGGTGCTGTTTTTAACTCTTGTACTTACATACCAGTATCCATAAGATTAAGCTGTGTATAAAGAATTTTTTAGGTGCAGAACTGATGTAAGTTGTATTTAATGTGATGAATCAGGACACAGAGATGAATTTCTAATGTTACATGATGAGTACATGATCAGAAGCAATCTATAAACACTCTACCATGGAATCAGGATGGAAAGAGGTGGCATTGCATTGCGGAATGTACCACTGGCCTGGGTTGTGCAAAATAAAGTCCATAATCTAATTGCCATACAGCTGCTGTTTTTATGTCTGATCTTTACTCTAAGTTTAGGTTGTGTATATTGTATTTTTATTGAAGGTGCACTATTAGTGTAAGTGTGTTGAATGTGGTGTACTGGGACCAAGTGGTATACTGGTTCCTAATACATGTTGATGTACATGGTAAATATACTTGATTTAGATTTTGATCAAATGAAAAGAGGTAGTATTGTATGTTGGAATGTACCACTGTCTCTTCTGAATGGGGGAGGGCACCCCTCCAACTCTTTTTCAGCCCTCTCCAAGTCATCGCCCCCGATTAAAGCGTGCTATTTTACGCTGGCCAAACTAATCCTGTAACCAGCTTGTCAAAATTGCCCCAGGTTAACAACCTAGCCATGACACCCCAACATTTACTCTCTGTATATTTGGCCAGGCAGTCCCAGATGTAGCCCTGTCCTGTGGGTTTATCAGCTGTGTTGGGGACCTCCTGCATGGCTTAGAGCATTCTGCGTATCTACGTCCTTAGCTTGGTCCCTGCCAGGTGTCTGTGGCATATTCTGCCACTGTCATATGTATATATGTAAAAGGCAGGCAGGGCCCTTATCAGAGGCTGCTTGGAGACAGCTTGTCTGCCCCAGGGCCGCCATTTCACCCCTCTCTCTGGCTGAGTGCGACGCAGTGGGAAGGGGTGGCGGGGAGGGGGGTTTCGTTCGCACCTCAGCCACCCCCATTCTGCTCGCTGGCATATGTTAACAGCGGCCGTGCCACAACACACAGGCCCACTATGCATATGGAGAAGTCTTAGGTATATCAAAGTCACCATGCTTAAAAAGTGACCCCGGGTTATTGCTGGTGAAAATGAAATTACACGAGGTGGCACTTAAAGTCTGGGGAGAGGAGCACGCTGGCACATTCCGCGCCCCAATTTATGCACCAGCGCGCAAGTTCACCTCGCTTCATGGTCAAGTTTGCTCTAAATCTAATATTAGCACTAACTTTGAGAATTCTGATTGGACTTTTTTAGACTTTGATGCGTATTTAGGTGCAGTTTTGAGGAGTTATAAGTTTGACATGCTGTGAATTAGGTGGTTTTGGGGGGTTCAGACTGGGTCAGGAGTCATGTAAGATTCTACATGCTGTAGTTTTTAGCAGTTCTTATGGAAAAAAATGAGAAGCCACTTAGACACTAATGTATGCCATGCTATGTTTTAGCAAAGCTGAAAAATAATACTAAAATACTGAGCGGTGAAAACCAAAAGATTCTAACTAGGCATAGATTTTGCTGTGTTTCCTTTGCTGATTGAAAATGTGTCGGTTTTAATTTGGAAATCCCTCTTGAAGTCGAGAGAACTTGCTCAACAGTAGTTTTGCTTAATTCTGACAGACATCACATTCATCTACATCCTCTGAAAAATGTTTATTGGGCCTTAAGTGAAAAATGAAATACAATCAAGGATCCAAATAAGTAGTAATTTATTCTAGTTCTCTCTGCATGTATTAGCATGCAAAGGCACTCCAGCTGTAATTTATAAAGTGAGTTAAAATTGACATACCTCTCTAAGTGTTTTTCGCCGACGGCAGTTTGACAATTGAAATGAATGTTTTATGAAAAAGTTAATAGTGCCTAGTTTTTGCAGACAGTTTCAAATATTTAATCACACAAATGATATGAATTAATATGCAGGCAGGGTTTAACTCATATTAATTTTTTTTTCTAAATTAGATGTATGAGCACCGTGTTTTGAAATGAATATTGTTAGTGGGTGCGAAATGGACTGCAGAACATTAAAGCGAGGATGTGAAATCTGCTTCTCATAAACATCTTCCTTTGTTTGGTTCATAGTTGATGTGAATTGTCTCAGACTCTTTTATCTCCTTTTTTTCTTTTATCAGTCTTTTATCTCTACATTTTTCTCTTTCTACTTAGCGTTTGGCCAGTTCCAGAGTTCATAGAGAGACGAACTAGAACTTTGTAATTCTTTTGTTATGAAAGGTGCATAGACTCGGCCTCAGACCTGAATTAATCCATATACCTCTACCCTCAATGAATGCCTGCTCTTGTGTGGCTTAATGTGTTTTTTTCTTTCTTTCTTTTTTGTTTTCTGTCCTTTGGCCAGATATCGTGCCTGCAAAAGTCCAGAATATAAACCAGATTTTTTTGTTTTTTTCATTCGTACTCTGCCTTTGACACTTGGCAATCAGATCAAAGATTTTCTAACTCTCTTGCAAATAGAGCAGCAAGGAGCACTTTAGGCAGTAATTATTCGAATCAGAGTGCCTTTGTGAAAAAGCACAACGCAATAAGAAACTATTACTTTGATTTCCTTTGTGGTTAGCAGGTTGTCCGCATGGCATGCCTGCAGATGTTTAATGACTTCAGTCACAATAAGATAAAGACTAATCTGATAAGCATGCTGTGATATTGAGGTGTTGTGTTATTGGGCTGTACTTGACTCTTTCATTGCTGTGGAAAACAATTCACTGTATGTAAGGCTTTCTTTAGAATGCCAGTGTTTTTTTAATCCACATTTCTGATGTATGATTTTTTTTTATATGTGTTATCTGCTATTGTCTTCAATGTCAAACAAACAAATAAAAACATTAACAGTCTTCATCTTTGAGGTTTAGGTAAATACCCCTGTCAGAATAAGTCAAGCTTTAATGCTGTAGCCTTAAACACTAAAGTCCCTAGTGTTGTATTCTTAGTCCTCACATCCGTCATAAGCACAAATAATCAAATAATGATGTAATTATACGTTACAGGGATAAAAAAATAATGGAAAGAGAAAAGATTTATATATTTGAAATATCTAATCCTCAGGTAGACATGAAAACAATACTTCTTATTAATTTTGATTATCATACCAATATATTGTCAACTTAAAGAATGAACATGTTTACATTTGATTTAATATTTAGCTAAACCGGACATAAGCTTTTGGCTTTTTGTGTTATCTCTGTGTTTTTATATTATGGCATAACCATCTTTAGGGTGTGGAAAATGCTATTTGTTTGAAATGATTTAATAAATTCAGTCATTCAGTCAGTCTTCTACAACACTGAATAAACTGGAAGAACCTCAGACCTCACCTTGACTAAAGGTATGGATTATATTGTTTACATGACTAAGATTTATGAGAAAGCTACAAACTACTTGTAGCCAAACGCAATGTTTAAACCACCTCATTTGGCACAATGAGCTCCAAACATCCTCTGTTACTTAATAGCCTGACTCCTACTTATTTCTGCATATTTTATATGTGTTGAGAAAGCCAAAGGAAACCTTCGACCCATACTGTCTCCTCCTGTTTAGTATGATAGTGGGTTCTAGTCCTGGCAGTGTTCATCTTGAAGAATCATTTCCCTCTAGAACCTGTTCAAAAGCTTTTCTGAAAACGAAAAGCAGTGCAGCTCTGAATTACTGATACATCCATGCACTGGCTGGCATGGGCTTTATTTTGTCTACTACTGCGCAGGCAGCAGATACTGTATCCTTAAAAAAAGACATTCTTTATTGAACAGCTCAGCTTGTTCATTTCAACATGTACTGAATGGTTGGATCTGGCTTTTGTGCAGCGTATTTAGCTTCATTTTCTGAACAGATACATCTCAGCAAGCAGTGTAAAGTGTAACAATATTTAATCAGCTGATCAGTAGAGGTCATCATCATACTTATATCAGGAGTATTAAACTTAATAAAAACACTGTACATACACAGTATGTGCTGTGACATGCATTGAGTTCCTTTTTAAGACAGTGTGTTTGGCAGTAGTTACGTTTTTTGTTTAGTGCTTTTGTTGTTGCAGCTTTAGTTTTAAGTATTTTTCAATGAATGAGCATGTTTTCTTGGTTAATGTGCAATAATATTAAAAAGAAATACAAAGCGGTTTAGATCTTGCTTTTTTTTTTTTTTACACAAAATGCAATACTGAAGAAGCGGTTGACAAAAGTAGTACATTTTCTCCTTGTTGTCATGTCAGCATTCATTCACGCTCATACCTTTCAAGTGTTTTAACCATCAGACGAGTTTCAGCATGTGCTTTTAGCAAAAGAAAACTGTCAAATCGTTATTTAGGCGAAACCTGCTCTTCTGACCAAGGAAGATGCTTTGTGGAACATTAAGTTGAGTGTTGAAAAATACACTTAATAAATCACTCGGAAAATATCTATTTTAATGTTTTAAAAAAACAATTCACTGTTGTTGGATCAAAATCTTGTATCTCCTACATGGTAACTTTACAGGAGAAGAAAAAACATGGAACCAGACTTTTTTCCCCAAGTAATTTTAGGCCAATTCTTTTGGTCCATTCATCATGAAATTTATACACCGTGTAAAGGGCAACAGGCATTTTCAAATTATGTAAAAAAAAAATGACAAAAGTGGAGATAAAAGGTTTTGTTCCAACAGCAGGGATTTGCAGGTATTTTCTTACTGCCTTAAAAAGTAACAGTGAAAATCAATACTTTCCAAACTTTTCATAGGGAGTGTATATTTTTTTATTTTAACAAAGTCACTAGAGGTCAAATCTGTGGCTTGGCTTCAGTCCAAGTAACACAGTTTGACTCCATTTCCCTGTTTATGAATTAGAGATCCGCTGCCTGACCTGAGCCTGACAAAATATCAGGGGTTCGGGTCGAGTTAAGTGAGTCATTTTTACGTAGTAGATTTCTTTTATTTAAAGGAATGTGGTCTAAAATAAAACAAATTAAAAAAAGCTTGCCAGTGCATGTGTGCAGGCTGGGATCAGGTTCAGGTTTCAAATTCACCAGTACCAGTCTGGCCTGGTCTGATTGAGTCTCAATATCACGGGTATGGGCTCTATGCCAGTGTAGACCTTTATTTTGAATGTATTCACAGCCGTTTCAAACATTATATTCAATCGTCCACACTTATGTCTCAGTTGGTGGGACAGGTCATTGACATGTTTGTTCATTTGCTAATGGCGGCAGGACCTTGGCACTTTGGAAGGCTATTATCGGTTATTGGTTTCTCTAGCATGAGGGTGATTGGGATCTGCAGGCTGTGGCTGAGAGAAGTGAACATCAATATCTGCGTAGCTCTCGCTCCTTCTCTCTCTCCCTCTCACTCTCTCTCTCTCTCTTTCTCTCTCTGAGCACTTAGCCTTCAGTCACTGTGGAATAATTGTCAATGAATATTTAACAAGCCTTCAGCAGGAAGGATAGCCATCTGAAAGGAATTGGCGGCTCGCTGTATTATTAATATCGCAGGTGTTAGAGATACACTGTAGTCAGTGGACCAGAGTGCACAGTGGATTAGCAATTGAGCACGATGCAGTTGTGAATAAACTCATTTCTCTGCCCAGCCTGGTGTCTGCTCATTTCCCCAAGCTGTGCAGGAGAATTGCAGCCACTTTGCTTTCTTACTTTAGCCATAACTACTGCAAAATATTTTTCAAATTATTAAGGTTCTTCTAGGCCAAGGCTTCTGCTCAGAAGTGTGCGGATCGACTAGCATGCCCAATGATCCCGCTTCTTTTGTTCTTGATGTTCTTTTCCTGTTTTTTGCCCGTCTCTGTAATGCTTATGGCCAATCTGGTAAACATAAAGCTGTCATCCATGTTATGAAATATGAGCGGTGGAATTACCGTATCACGGCTGCTGATTTAAGCATGCCTCTCAGGTGAGCCGCGCAAAAACGCATCCCATCACTCGCTCTGAGACCGCTCCCACTGTCAGAGAAGGCTCATGTTCCCTCTCTCGCTTGCTCACTCTCTCCCCTGTCTTGAAGTGATATAAAATTCTAATGTCTGCCCTCTGGATCTCTTCCTCCTGAAATCTGGCCAAAGCGCTGAAGCTGCGCTTGCTAGCTGACATGCATGAGGAGCAAAACAGGAGGACGGAAAAGAGGCTGAAAGGGAAAAAAACTCACTCATGAAATATATTCCAAAAGACTCAGGGTAGATGGTGAAGCGACACGCTAACTCTCTCTTCTTTGGCTGTATGTATGTCTCACAGGTGTAGTATACCACAAAAAAAAAACCTCGACCACAGCATCTCGCCCTGTGCAGTTGAGCTCTTTGATGAGCCATAATTATTTCTCTTCAGCGTTTATAGCCGGCAGGGACAGATGCTGCTACTTGTAAAAGATTATATTATGTGGAATCACGACTGGTGATTAGAGCAGACTCTGTTTGTGGTCGGCCCTGTTGGCGTGAAGTCAGCGTAAAGGCCCAGTTGCATCATGGAATGCTGCTGTAGATGAAGCAGACGGATAAATCTTCATCATCTCTTTAAACAGGCAGCGAGTGGCACACGGTGACTGAAACAAACTGCTTCCTCTTGAGACGCACAGCAGCCCTTGCATGTCCTTGAATTGGAACAGTTTATGAGTAGAGCGGGTGGACAGCCGGCATGATTGAGAATTGCATGAGTATGTGTGCCGAGAGGAGCACAAATGCATATGCGACGTGAAGTGTGAAATGCAGTCTCGTTAGGTCACACTGTGGCATCTACGCTATGCTACAAACTGTTTACTGTAAGATAACTGGGAGCTGACATACTTGAACAGTGTTGTCTGTCACACGTTTCTCAGCTTGAGCAAAACTAATAACAGCGCATCACTTGGCAAAGAAACTGTCACAAGCCAGTCGTGGATCATGTTGCTGGAAGCGCATGTGCTAACTGCTTTAACATGCGCTGATAGCGTTAGTAAATCTGGCCCTAAATATACAGACGACAGATCGCATCTCACGCTGTTACTGCATCTCCAATATTTATGATTTAACTGGTGTCTCTTTGGATAAAAGCTTTGAACCAAAGCCCAAAATAGAGAAAAACAGCACTGAATAATAATGACAAATGGACTGCTGTTTATGACATTACCATCAAAATACATCACTTTTTATCGGTTTCCAATAAACTGTCTCATCCCAACTGATAATAATTTGGACATGTTCACTTATTGTGAATGCACAGTTATCATTTCCCCGTTAGATCCTACCCTGGTGTTGCTTCTGGCTGTTTTTCTGAACTGATGAAATCCATTACGCCACTGTGGCAGTTACAAATGCCGGGCTTTCTGCAAACACAGAGCGCCTTGTCTGCTGGATTACTTGTGATTTATGCTCCAACTGTGATATTGTAACTCACGATAGTGTCCTTGAACACAAATATAAGTAAAAGCTAGGGAGGGCTACATGAAGGCCTGCGTGTGAGAGCTCTTTGAGGAGTGTGTTCAGCACTAGCATACTACATGATGTCCCATGGGTGGACTGCCACTGATGTGTGTCCATTCTCTATGATCTGTTTTCTCTGTGTTTTCGCCTGCATAGCGGATTTGTGCACTGTTGAGCTTTGACAGGTCAATACCATAGGACTGCTCTGATCTGGTAAGTAGGAAGGATTTTATAAAGTCTGCAAAAGCTCTTCTTTTGTATGTAGAAGAGTTGTTGTATCCCTAATGTAGCCCTGTTGTAGGCCTGTCACTGTTATGATATTTTTAGCTGATTATTCATTGCCATATACATAATTGCATTTTTCCATTACCATTTTTCCAATGTTCAATTCCACCCGATAACTAAGCTGAAGGCTGAAGGAAAACAAAGGCTTCCTTTGAGACATATGAAGCCAGCCACCACATCTTTTCAAAATGCCACTAATGCAACGTCATTGGACAGCTCAGCTCGCTTGGAGAAGAGCCCTAACTGCCAGTTCTGTTATGCCTGCCAACAGCCACCTGCATTGGCTAGCATCGCACTAAGTAATGGAAGAGAGGGAGAGCCATCCTACTTTCCGAGAGAGAGCAAGGCCAGTTGTGCTTTCTTGGGTTCCTGACTACAGATGGCTATAGCATCACCAGGGATTGAATCTCCTGATGACTGGACCAATGCTTTAATTGTCATTTTTGTTTTCAGTGTATATAGCTATTGAAATATAAGCCTAAAATGACCAAACTGGCTGGTCTTGCTTTCTAGCTGTTCATACTTAGTAGCTCCCAACTGATGACTTGCATAGTTTGAGCTCAAATAAACAAACATTACTCATTACACTGGCCTCCAATGGTGTTATAGCATCCATGTCAGACAAACTTAGAACTTTTGACTTGACTCTCTTAGTGTATTAACAGCAGCCTTTTTCATAAGATCTACTTGTCTTAACCTAAAAAGGATAACATACCCAGTATATGTTATGTTTGTTGCAAGTTAAACATATGACTGTGAAAATAAGCTGTGTAAAATAATTGTGTTCAGTTTAAAAAATTGCAATAAACTCAAATAATTGAGATCAGGCAAACATGTAATGATTGTGGTGGACCTACTCTGTTGCAACTGGAATTAGGAAATTACATAGTTAATAATCAGCCAGTTAAATACTTTACCAGTTGGATTACAGAACCTTCACTATTAAAAGTAGTCTAGCTCAGCTTGCGCTTTTAGCTGAGATGCACTTTTAGCTGAGATGTCCTGCTGCTCAAAGTTTTGCCTCTTTAAAATTGTTCTCCTCCATCTCCAATTACCAAGCTATAGTTGTCTGATTACATCAGGTGTGGTTTGGAAGTTGTTTCCTGATAGTGTGTGTAGTGTCTGCTGTAAATTGACAGTTGCAGTCTGTAAACAGAAGTGGCTGCTCAGTCTGACCTGTGGCCTTGTGTGGACACCACACACCTACACACACATACTCAACATTCCTCATCATCAAAAAAGTCTTTGATGATAATCCTGTTTCTTTACATCATTTTTTGCCCATGTGCAACCTATTTTGCAACAAAAATACATTCTGTGCCCAACATCGCTTTCAGGTTCAAGTCTTAATTTCTGCCTGACTTTGTCTCTCTATTCTCTTTTCCTGTTGTCTACCTTTCTGCCTGTCTCTCCACTGCTATTGTCAGCATTCTACATCTGTTTACATGTTGGCACTATAGACTGAAATCTTAAACGCTATTTATCGAAAACATTTCCCTTTCAACAATGGGCAGGGCTCTTTCTGTCTATGACACAGCTGACTTTGAATTGCACTTAATTGTTTGGAATTACACAAAATGCCCTATGATTATTGCTAATTTCCCCCCAACACGTTAATGTTTTCATACCACCCATGACGGGAATAAATGAGTATGACTGATCAAATTTTCTTGTTTTTGAGGAAACTCTGGAATGATGGATCTGTCCTTGCTTACAATTGCCAAACTAATTTGATTCTCTGTTTTTGGCTGCATTTTCTATGAGGCCACTTGCATATCTTTAAACGATAATTACATTTTCAAAAGATCCTTCAGAATGAGAAAAATAATAGAAATGAACACAAAGCCTCAAAACTTTGCACATCAGTCGATATCCGCTGAGATGCTGCTAGCTGGATGTTAGCTTCTGGCCGAGCGCTCTGGGGTGCCACAGGGCTCCAGTGTGGAGCTGTGTAAGCTTGCAGGGTGGTTTTTTTTTGTTTTTCATATGAACCCCCTTTACAAATCATATTTGATTTCATGCGCAATTAGTTTGTCCATCAGCGGGTGTGGGGTCCTTGCTGAGGCGCTATCTGCAGCATCTCTGAGCTCTGATGACACTAGTTTCGGCACGAATCCAATATACATTAGGGCAATAGCACGGTTCCACACCAGCAGCCTCCATGAGCTCATTTCCCACAACCCCCCTGCTCTGCGGCTCCGCTTCTTACACACCTGCACGGCACGGGCTGTGCATTCCAGGACTGGCAGCCTTCAATGTTTGATAGAGACTCTGCCCCTCAGATTAAACCAGTGGATTTAATTAGGTTTTAAAATGATATTTTAATTAAATATCAAGGTAAGCAAAAATGGATTTCAAAATAATTAATTAAACATTAAAAAAAATGTAAACCTCTTTTTTTCTGCTTGGGCAGCAGAAAAAGTGAGAAGCGTTATTTAGGTCTCTTAGAGATTCAATCTAATTTAATTCTCTCCCCTCTCTAAATAAACAGTTCTAAAACCTTTTTTCATCTGGGGGGAGTAGAGATGATAGAGGTAATCAATATTTCTAGCATTTTAATTAAAACCGTTAGTGGAATAAATCCATTTAATTATCAGTTAATGAAATACAAGGTCATTTACCTGACAGCAACTTTGAAGGTGGCTTACTGGTAGGAGTGAGCGCGACGCTGAGGTGTCAGAGCCGTTTAGGTGCTGTCACAGCTCGGCTTAAGATTCTCCTCAGCACGTTAACCCCTCAGTGTCCTCCTGCCCACCCTGCCTTCTGCCTTCTGCTGCACGCCTCGGCAACACGCACACGAACGCCAGCGCGCAGACACATGGAGTGGGGCGTTTTTAGACAGGCCATTTACAGCCCATAACCACAGCTAATGAAGACCAAGGTCATCAGATGGTGCTCTGTGGTGTATGGCGGACTTGCGTGCGGATGTGTGCTTGTGTATGTTTCCCAGTACATTTGGGATATTCCACTTTCATCTCTGCTGCCATGATTAATGATGGGACTACAATGAAATTTTCATTTTCCTCTCTGAATGCAGGCTGAGAGACATTAGTTTTTTATGCTAAACTCGAGGTGGGTGTGTTAGGAATTTGGAGAGTGGAATACAGCATTGATTAGGAGCGTGCTCGTGCGTGTGTGTGTGTCAATGTGTGTGTGAGTGTGTGTGTGTGTGTGTGTGTGTGTGTGTGTGCCAGAGTAGAAGCTTTTAGAGCGTGGAGGTTGGAGTGGGATTTGTGTTCGAGAGTTTATTTGGGACTGCGCTCTCCAGAGCTGGAGGAACAATACTCCCTCAGCAGCCCCAGCCTTCGCCATCTGGAACAAATACAACAAATAATAAATAGAGATACAATGGGGCAGAGAAATCGAATTTAACTTGGCCCGAAGCACTTACCTGAAATGTGCATATAATGGTCCCAGGCATTTGTCATTGCGAATGGTTCTGGAGTTTTGTCCTACTGTTAATGAAATAGTAAACTTGGCTCCGTACACTGCGTTCTGGCTTTACGCATCGATCTCCGCAATTGCTTTCTTTGTCTTATTACTAAAATCAATTTCTTTCTGTGATTGCCAAGAAGAGCATTTAACAGCACTTATTTCATGCAAGGCGTTCTCCCTCCAGTCTCTGTCTCCTTTTAATGGACATAACACAGTCGTTTCAACAACAAATGTCCTGTGTGCATGTTTTTGGAAAATGGACCTTTTCTGCAACACTCCGACACCGGGAATATTTACCAAAAAAGGGGGGAAAAAACCCAGTCAGTCAGCCAGGGAGTCATTGTTAGAGTTTACTTACAGTACTTGAAGAGTCTACAACAATAGCTAGATCCATGAAATCAATATGCACCGATGTTAACAGCCTTTTTGTCCTTTCTGGCACATATATGTGTTTTAGCAGAATGTGTCAGTTTTATTACAGAGGCTATGCCCTGTTTTCTCTCCCCCTCTCTCTTTCACACACCCGGTCACCCACAGTCCATGATTACTGGTGTGTCTTTGTGTAGCTAATACACTGGCCCAGTGTTTTGAATTGCAATCTGGCCAAAACAGTAGCCAGGAGAGCCCAAACACAGGCCCTCTCTATGTGAATCTGATCCTGAGCCTGTTTGCGCTTTCATTTATCCCTAATCCACTTTGAAAAGCAACCTGCTTTTAACTCACACCCCCCCCACCCTCCCTCAAATAAATCAGCTCTTTCCTGCTGCCCAAAAACTCAAAGGAGGTGCACAGAGGTAGCTGGCTTCCTCCGATTTAGAATTAAGATCAGATTTTTATGTTACTTAATTATTTCCTAATTAGTTTGCATGTTAATTAAAATGGTGGCTAATGTTAATTACCTATATTAATGGATTCTCATGTAACACCTGCCTGGAGCGCTTGGCTCGGTGTTCAAAATATCTTCATCTAAGCCGCTTGGTGCATGCCGTCAAGCTTTGTTGAAAAGCGGAGCAGAATTGAAGTTGGGGGATTTTTGAAGCAGGTCGCTCTGAAGTAGTTTCCCCCAATGCTTTTTGTTTTATGTCAGCCTTCCTTTTGAAAAAAAGGCAGAGAACAGAAGAATGAAGTGGGTTGTTTTTGGGTTTTTTTTGGACATTAGGAATGAGCACTGGCTTGAACAGGCAAGTTTATATTTGTGAGCCTTTTTTTCTGTCTATTCAGTGAGAGTATTAGTCATGAAGTCTTGTCTCTGGTAATCGGTGTATCTAGTTTGACATTCTTGCCACACGCCTTGTGCAATTGCTTGGCATGCATGACCTAACTCAGCAAACCAACACATATTTAAGAGGGGGTAGTCTGTATTAGGTTGAAAATGATGATGATCATGCAATCGATCTAGGCCCCCCCCACCTACCCAACTAATCTATAATTTGAACATTGTCTGAAGCCCCCTTGTCTCTTCCTCCCGATGGCTCTCTGGATGTTTAGACTTCTTGGAAGCAGGGATCAGCGATTAAATGTCACCTTTCAGCAACAACGTTAAATAAGAGGCAGCAATTTAGCTCCTAGCAATTGCTAATTTCACGCCCTGATAAATGTTGCAGGAGCTAAAGCTTTCAAACTGCCTAAGATATTTCTTAAAGGGGAAGGAGCGTGAGCAGGTACATCACTGATGTGTTGTTGCACAGGGGCTGAGGCACCGGGACGCTCTTTAATGTCAAGGTCAAAGCCAGTGTTGATGCGGTTTTGCTTAAGCCAAACGTCATACACTGTTTCCAACAAATGCAATCTGATTTCGTGCTCAGTCGTTTGGTCTGGGCAAGGACATTTTTGGGACACAATAAATGAAAGAAGGCTTTAATACGTTCCCACAGATTGAGGATGTGGAATGTTTGTCTCCAGTTACTCAAAACATTCACAAATCCCTGTGTAGGAGGTTTCAGGTGTGCATGCACTGTGTCTTTGCATGCATAAAACATTTCTGGATGTGTGCGTCATTTACAGAGACATGGCATATGCCTTTTGTGCATAATGAAGTGGTTTTGGTTGAACTTTCAGACAGTGTTTTTTATTTGTCCTGCAGTTATGATAAATGCGGTTCCCCTTGCTCTGCACTGGTTGCTGGCCATAACACTGGCATTGTTGATAGCTGCAGAAATACAGCCTTCAGTTTTAACTGCTCATATAATCAAATTTGTTTGACAAAGCAGCGAAACAACAGCCCATGAACGTTGTTATATCAGAGCCTGTTTAGCTGGGGAGGCCTGATAAGAGTGAGGGCACGAGAGGAACCCCTGCCTTACAATGCCGTAAGAACGGCCTTTATTTTGGCCCGTAAAGTCATGCGATGCATGCCAGGCGACTGTGCTACATATTAAATCCAGCCTTTATGGCCAGTGATGGGAAAGTAATAGTTTTCAAATGAGTTTCAAGGCCACCTCTCCGCAGAAATAATCCTTCGCTCTCTGTTTCCAAGGAGGAATCACGCAAAAGGCAGAATCATACTGATGTTGGAAATAAAACCATTGTTTTCTTTCTAGTAGAACTGTGTATGCTGGAATGAATTACAACCTACCCCAGCCGACCAAACATTTATTTATTTATTTGTTTGTTTATTTTTGGTAAAATTGAAGTCCTCTCATGTTGCGCGGAGAGTTTTTGTGAAGCTGAAGCCTCAGCTTTGTGCGTGCAGGTTTATGAGCTGCTTTGATAGAACTCTTGCCCGTTTACGACTGCTGGCACGACCACACACACACACAGACACACAACTCCCGGCAGAATTTATTTTCTGAGCATGCCTGCTCTGCGCTGCGCTCCGATACTGCCTCGGAACATCAGGACGAGTCTGATGGGAGACATTTCAAACAGGGCCGATGTATGTTCTGGCTGGTTTGAACGCCAATCACGGGGGGGCCGGGGTGGTGCCAAGGCTTCCCACGGTTTTCAATCTCGCCGCGATGCTCCTCGCATTCCGACAAGACGATAAAGAAATAAACAAACCACGTGTTTGGTCACATTGCTTAAATATCTAGTTTAAGAGGTGGCCACAAACCCCCTGCTCTGCCGTTCTCTTGTGCGCTACTGCTCACCAGAGCCACATACTTTTCCTCGTTAATTCTTACGGCTCCCCAGCCACCTCCGGTGACACTCTTATCCTGTTTGCATTACAGCCACCTTCCTTCTTTCTTTTTTCCCTTACTCTCTCAGATGAATACAAAGCGAACATTGCACAATCTTCTCTGGATTGTTTTATATCCCAGCGAACTTTATCTGGTACTTTATTTGAAACATGTGTGTTCCAAAAGCTCAAGGACTGTCTTGTCTGGAAGTCTTTCCTCCATTGCTTATTTCCAACTAAATCTTCAGATTTATAGATTTTGAGATTTTGCCCTGTCTGGCCTGTGATAGTCCTTTAGTGAAATTCATGCCCAGGCTGGTGGGTCTATTAATACTTAACCTGCCCTCCACATACACGCACAAAAAAAACAAGATTTTGCAACTGTGTTCATGATCTACTCCAAATTTCTATTTGTCTTTAATCCCTTCTGCCTGCAGTACGCATTAAGGTAATGCTGGTGTGAAGGGACGCTGTAGTAGGATTTGGCCAGGTCCTGAACCTTTGACAGTGTTTGTGCTGGAGATTATGAGTTTATTATTCATTCTGGGGTTTATATGGATCAATCTCGTTGCTAAGTTAAAGGAACCTTTCTCATCATGCTTCAGACTTCAGCAGCTCTCAGAACTTCTGATATACCCTCCCGCTAATCTTTAAGGCCATGCAGTCCTATTGACATTTTTTTTAAAGAACGACTGCTGGAAGCCAGGTCTGTTTAGAGCAAGGCGTATAAATTATTAATATTTACCATGCATTTAATTTCCTTGTGGCCTGATATATGAAAGCCCATTGTAATTATAGTGGCATGTGAAGTCGGAGGGGGAGAGGCGAAGGAAGCGATGATGACTGTAGCACTCTCTTAGCTCATGATTGACAGTGCGATCACTCGCCGAATCCCGCGGGAAGCGGAGCTGTGGAAGTTTCCAGAGGCTGTTAAATTGGCACTGGCATGTAAACAAAAGGCTTAAAATGACTTGATTCAGCAGAATTTTCTCAACTCTACATCTCTCCCACACTCCAGAGACAGGAGTAAATATCAAATGATCTAAATTTATATTGACACCTATGTGTATTACTAGGTTTTTAAAGTGGAGCTGTTTTTGACAGGCAGGTTTTTGAATGATTCTCTTTGAAATCGGAATAGAGGATGTTCTGATGGGGGTTGTAGGAGAATGCGCTGTAGCATGCTGCTTCATTGGGGTTATTTCCCATACCACTCTGTGGTAAAGTCATGTAAGGCTTTGTATTACTTAAGAGAGGTCATACTGTCAACTGTAAGCTCAGTGGGTGATATGCTTTAACCACTTCATATATGGAACACTCTAACATATGGGCAAATTCATTAGAATTCACTTTGCCTTTTACCCATATGCTTTTACATGTTTTACATTAGCGACCTTGTGGTGAAGAAAGCTTGCCTCTCTTTTTAAGGGTACATTTGAAGAGCTGCTTGCAAAGAGTTGTGTGTAAAGGCCCATGAATATGATGTTCACAAGACAAATGCTCTCATCAATAGACCGATTTCTCCTTCAAGTGTGAGAGCTCTAATAAATGTAGCTGTATATCGCTGTATTGACGTTTCTCGTATTCACCCAAAGGAACAGTATCTTCCACTAGGCCCATCATATACATTTATAGATTTCTAATACATCTGAGCTCCAGATTTTAAAGCTGTAGAGAAAGGTGATGGTGCTTGATTAGGGGGATTTTTGAACTCTTCAGAGAGAAAAAGAGAAAAGCGAAGGCGGAACAGAGGCACGTCCTCCACACGGCACAGGGGGCCTCCGTGCTGGGCTGGACTGTCCTCAGACTCAAGGTGGCCAGGAGAAATTGCTTTTGTCTGAGGCGGGCATTAGTCATTATTGTGTGTGTAAGCAGCTCCGGCGGGATTGAGTAATTAGGATCCTGACACGGCATCGGCGAGTGAGCTGAGTGAATCCGAAATGAAGGCAAATGAAAGTAAATTCCTCTGAGGGGGGAGAGGAGAACTCGCCACACTTGCGCCGCTAATTTTCTTGGAGCTCCTAGTTAGGTTCATTTCATTCCTCCCAAATGAGAAAAGCGCCAGAGCCGGGCGTTTGATACCCGCCCAATAAATGGAATGAAAAGGCAACACATCTTTCTGTTGATTTGCTTGTTTATTATCAAGGGTAGCTTTGATTGAGGAGCAGTTTGCATTCATGGAATTGTTTGACCTTTCTGGAGGCATCTGCGGAGCAGGCGGAGTGGCTTCTGGAAGGAATGCAAACCGCAGCGCTTCATACAGTGTCGAGAAATGAGCTAAAAATCAAAGCAGCCTGTTGGAAATTTTATTGGCTTGCCGCAGATTCATCTCCACATACTTTGGGCAATAACTGATCTCCGTTCACCCAATGTAACCAATTTTCTCGAGCACAGATGCACAGCAGAAACGTGGCTTTTTTTTCATTCTTGCATCCACAGTGACTACAGCTAATCACGTCTGAAGTCCAGCATTTGCTCACAAGAAGCAGCACTAATTTTACAGACTTGAAGCCCATCCTCACTGAGCTGTGTACTGTTTGGGATAGCATTACTAGTGTAAGTGGTATGAGGATGGTGGATTTCAGATGGACTGGTGGCTTTCTGTGGCAGTGGGATCTAAAGTAATGTGTGGCCAAAGAAAACACTTACTGTAATTCCATAAGACATCCAAGGAATCTTGTGGTGGGAAAGCTGAGAAGCCCACAGTTGTGCTTCATCTGATGTGGTCTTTGTGTGTGTATGTGTTTGAACAGGCACAGGTGCAGCGGTGTCATGCGGAGGCCCAGAGGGATATTGTGGATCAGATGAGTGTAAAGCTCAGGAGTCATCAGTACTCCAGCTCCAGCAGGAACAGAGACTTCTCCCTCAAGTTCAACAGGTATAGTAGAAGCCCTGAAGATTCACTTGCCACTCTAGTGAAAGGCCACAGGTTGAGGAGTAAAAATACACACAAAGCACATAAAATCTCAACAGATCTGTTAACACTTTATTTTGAAGGTTCGCTTCACTGTAGATGGTTAGCATTTCTATTACGTTATCTAACACTCTAACTCTAATTTTAGCCTCAATCCAAAACTTAAACCTAATCCTAACTGTAAGCCTGGTTCTAATACTAACACTGAAGATAGTCAACTGTCACCAGATAGTTTGCAGAGGTGAAAAAAGTGGCTAATCTCAGTAAATGTAGCTGTAAAATAAGCTCATTGGACAAAAAGTTAGTCACATGCGTCATTCTTTTCTAAAACTTTGTTACGTCATCCCGTCTTAACAGTAGCATAAATGCTGTCAGCTAAGTAGTGTAGGGAAAAGTAAAATATTTCATCTTACTAATATTTGAATTAGACTTGAATTGAATTTCTTGAATGTTTCTTGAATATTTGAAAATTTGTTATTTTCTAAAGTTTTGTTGTGTGTCCCCTTGCCCTAATAACAACATCAATCCGGTCAGTTAAGGACGACATATGTCTCTTGATGAATTCCAGTCAATGCCAGCCATCTCCTCCACTCACTTTCCTGTTTACTAAAGAAAGGCATTTTATAAAATATCTTAGTACTGCTAGTGAAGAACAGTGGTGCAGTTCACCACACAGAAAAAAATGCAGGCACACATGGCGCTGATACATAGCAAAACCATTTTACACCTGACATTGTTTAGACACATCATACCTATAGTTTGCTTTCTAACATCTCCTTATTTCAATTTTTAATTTACCTCTGGAAAAAAAAAAAAATTCAAAATTTGAGAATGAAGTTGATGAAAAGCTCTGCAGTGTGCATTTAAAGTCTGCTCATGCAACACCGTTATCTCTCAGCAGCCTAATAGTGCTAAAAGAACAAAGACATGTTTGAAGCAGGCAATAGGATGATAATGTATCTTTGTCATTATCAATTTTGCTATTGTGACAAACAGTATAGTTTTCTGAGCATTTCATCCAAGCTGACTTAAAGGTCCACTGTTTGGTTGGGTTTA
The DNA here is from genome assembly GCF_015220715.1 of Pygocentrus nattereri. NCBI lineage: Eukaryota > Metazoa > Chordata > Actinopteri > Characiformes > Serrasalmidae > Pygocentrus > Pygocentrus nattereri. The sequence continues at coordinate 27,281,900 of NC_051220.1, forward strand.
GTATGCCAAATGTTGAACAAAAGCAACATTGTAACCATAGTTTTTAAATGTGGCACTATGAGTGTATTGAGTCTGTGGGTCAAAATATTGTAATATGTTTTATGTATCATAAAAATGTCTATAGGTATCATGATATAATTTTTTTGCTATATCGCCGACCCTAAACATAACAGTCAAAAAGGTAGGAAGTTTAGTTCACATGCTTTAACCCATGGTAATTTAGGCCACAGACAGATGTGCCTGTTCCATGTATTTTTGACGGGGTAATGTGGTCACCACACTGTTCAATCCAGATCATATGCTTGTGTCTTTAGGTTGAAAGAATTAGTACGTTAATTATATTCTTTCCCCTCCAAACTCTTGGGATACTGGGTATCTGCTTTAAAAAGCCAACATACCCAACATACCGTTACAGCTTTTGTTAAATTCTGAACACTTGTTAGAGGAGCCTGGGCCTTGTTACAGTTGCTAAACTATGATTGTAAATTTGTTTTTTAGGGGTTTTAGAAAGGTGCACTATAATTGGCTTACTTCATTTGTTTGCTTCATTGCCATATCCATGCAGAGTGAAAAGTAAGATATTTGAAAAGTAGTGATGTCAAATTATCAAAAAATGGAAATACTGGAAGTACAAACACTTACTTGAAAAGAGTATTTAAGTACAGTGATGAAGGCATGTACTTTGTGCTCTGTTACTGTCCACCAATATATATATATATATATATATATAAAGAAGCATGTTAATGAGATGGTAAGTGCTAAATAACATTTCTTGATATTTGTAAAAAGTCTAGAACATTGAGTTTTAAAAACTCTTTGCTACATATCAGTAATGTTGAGGCCCAGTAAACACTGCAGTGTTATAATGCAGCCTAAGGCTGGGTAATTGCACAGATTTTCCACCAGTTATAAATGGGTGAGACTGGTCTTAAAATAAGGCATTGCTTTCTAAAAATAACACATTTTCATTTCAGAGACATTATTTATCACATTATTTTTTCCTCTCAAAAGGCTCCCCCCTCTCTTTCTCTTTCTCGCCCACTCTAATGCAGTGGAGGGACTCTGGAGTCTGGGCTTGACTCGGTGCCTTGGCTTCAAATCAAGCATCGTTTTAATCCTTTTAAGCCTTTCATTCTAATGATTTATTTTTTGTGGGAAAAAACATAATGATCCTTTGAATTTTAATGACAGGCCTGCCTACTCAAGGATTCATTGTTTTGACTCTTTGGCCCTTACCTTTGCATGGAAACATGTCTGGAGGGAGGAGCTGTCGAAAGCTATCGGCCACTCTGCCTCTCCTCCTCCACCATAAGGGCCTGTCCACGTGCTCCTCTCCAAGCTGACAGAGACAGGATGCCTGCCATTCACCAATCAAAAGCCTTCACCAGGAAGGGTCTCCGTTAAAAAAGAACGGAGGAAGGGTGAACATAAGTGACAGACAGGGAAAAAAGGGAGATGGGAAGTCTCCACATTAGACACCGGGGATTAACACCATAAATTAAAGAGCCGCTTCTATAAAAGTGTCATTTCGCATGAGATGTGAGAGGTGTCAATAAGGCAGCCAACCTTTCGCCGAGCCACTCGGGGTGAGGCGTGGGTGGCTGGGCCAGGCCCTGATGATGAATTAGGTACAGTAACACCCCATAACCTTCCACCAGCCTCCCTCAGAGCCGCAGGCCACCAGATTGATGTTAAATGGATGGGAAAAAGAAGGGAAGAAAAAAGAAGCATCCATTTGAGCCTCACTCCGCTGACCTGCTGGAGCTGATTGTAACGGCTGAAGCCAACACTTAACACCAAGAATTCTCTAGCAATTCTTCTAAGGGCACCAGAGGTAGCTGGGTAGACCCAAACACGCTCAAAAGCAAAAATGTTTATTTATTTTTCTTAACAGAAACTTGTGTAGCTAAATGTATAAACATTCAATGCACAGATGTAGCACTAACTGAGAGTAAATGATGGTTCAAAAGGCTAGGATGCAAGCCTGCTGAATGAAGTTTAAAAATGCTTTTTTACAGTCTTTGTTTGTTGACATGCCCCGGGAGATCATGTTTTACAAGAAATTAGATTTATGTTCTGCTAAAAACTGAATCAGATGAATGCCACACTAGAGAAGAATGCTGTACTGCATTTGTCTACTTAACTTCCAAAAGGCATAGTGAGGTTTCTAATCAGAGGAAGCCATGCCTTAAGGAAACGTCGCACATCAGCATTACATTGTTTCAGTCTTTCGGTTGCTTATTCGCTGTCTTTGTCATTTCGTCTGATCAATGTCATGTTTACAAGGAGATAAAATATTCATATACTCTTCTCCATTGTTTTGTTTCATCAGCGCCTGCTTCAAAATGCTAATACGCACCACCGTGCTCGTTGAAATTACATATGGAGCTGCAGCGCTCCGTCCCACCCTTTTGTTTAGTTTCTGTCTGGCTCGAATTGAAATAAAGAGGAATTGTTGATTTTTCTTCCCCTTTTTGATAGTTATTTGTGTAATCTCATTCATAGTCTTTCCCCCTCCTTTGGGCCTGACTCTCTGGATTGCTTATAAAAGCCAGACAGGAAAATGGCACTAGTTTGACATAACTGTCAAAGTGTTCCAAAGCCGGGTGAATGGGAAACAATTTTCCCTCTAATGTTTATAAACATGTGGCCCTCCTGCGGAGATGGTGAAGAAAGAACCATAGCCTAGACGTCAGTGCGTGTGCATGTGCGTGTGCCCACACATTTGTGCTAGTGCGTGTGCGCTCAATACACTTGCATACGATAGTCTATGACTGTGGTATGTGAGAGCGTGTGTGAACATGCACGCAATCGTCCTTGCTCCTTTCATAAATATTTTATGTCCTTTCATGTCGAGGATGAAGGCAGGCTTGGGGAATAGGGAGGTGAAGTCATGTTTAATTAAGCTGTTCTGGCTCAGGAGCCGTCACTCAGAGCGCAGGTTAAAGATCCCTTCTGCTCCCGACCCCTTTCACACCTCACTTACCTGCGCCGCAGCGCGCCGCTCGCTAACGGGACAGAGTAATTACCTCCACTTGTCAAATATTCCCTTAGTAAAAGAGCTCGGAGCCGCCCGACTCCTCTCTCTCCAGCCAGAGGAGCAAGCAGACGAGGAGAGAGTGAAGCTCATATCACCCACAGACTCTCACAGAGGGCACCTTTAACACACCCCTCCCTCTCTCTCCCCACCCAGCCTATCAGAGTTCCAGACCGAGTACCAGGAGCTCTGGGATTGGCTGATGGACATGGAATCCATTGTGACGGACAGCCACGAGCTGATGATGTCAGAAGAGCAGCAGCACCATCTCTATAAGGTGAGCCTGTAAGACCAGAGTAAAAGACAGATACTAGCCTCAGCCATTACTAAGAGTTTGTCACCATCGACATCAACATTAAAGAAATACTCCAATGGTTTTCTCATCCCTATCTGCCACATCTATAGTATATGGTTGACACATAGACTTTTTCTCAGAGTATTTCAACAGCTGCCCATTGGCGACCGTTAAGTGTGTATGTTTAGGGAATGAGTTTTCTGTTCTTTTCTTAGTACAGCGGAACATACTGAAGTTACTGTCTATGGTAATTGACCATATGCTACAGATGCAGCACACAGAGATTATGTTGAAAAACACTGGACTATTCCTTTAACATCAGTATCTTTCTGTCCGTTCACAGGCCAAAAGCCTGACTCACACATCAACACTCTTCTTTAACATACTACAGTAAGGGCCAATGAAAAAAAGGAAAAAGGTATAGAGGAAAGAAAATGAAGAGGAGTAAATCTTTGGTGTTGGAAAAACCTGTACCTTTGTTACTTTTGCTGTACGTTTGAGTTACATTATACAATTGATAATGTATAATTACACTACTGCATAAGTAGTTACATAGTTACAGATTGCCAATGTTATGATATTAAAGGCTGTGTTAGGGTTAGGTGATATTAGCTAAAATAGTATACTGTGAAATTAAAATACCCTGATATTGCTTATCACTGTTGTCGGTACAAAGCCTTGTATGTTCTAAATGATAACTTCACAACTTTTAATGTAAGTCCATGGAACCAGACTTTCTTTTAAGTCATTTTGGGCAATTTCTTTTGGTCCATTCATCGTGAAATTTACACACAATATAAAAGGCAACATGTGTTTTCAAATTATGTCAATAAGTGAAAAACAACAAAAATGGAGATACAAGGTTTGTCCCAACAGCAGCGTTATGTTTAAATATAATGAGCATTGTCTCCGTCCCTGTTACCAAGCAGTTTGCTTTTAGCTTTTATTTCTATTTGTAGAATTTGTTGGTGTATCAGTTTTAAATCAGTTTCAATTCCACAAAAAAATAAATAAACAGTAAGTTTGCTTTCTAGAAGTTTGCTTTCTGTGTGATTAACATTTACAATACTGTGAAGCTTTAAAACTGTAAAGTTTTCCTTTTGTGTATTTTTCAGAGAAGAAATGGAACTAAATTTTTCATTCAAAACAAGCTGCACTCTTGAAAAATACCTCAAAAAACCCTCAAAGGTTCTTTAGTAAAGGCAGGAGTTCTTTGTACAACCACGAACACTTAAAGAACCAACGGAATGCATAAGTTGTTCTGTATATGGTCAAATTGTTCTTCTCTTTGATGAAAAACCAGTTGTATATTGTTCTTTTGAAGAAAAGAGTTTCACTATTGTTATGAGTTAAAGAATCGTTTTTCAGTACTATATAGGACCCAACACTCAGGAAGAATGATCTCTTTACCTTTATTAAGGCTAACTTATTAGTACAAACTGTACTGTTTTGACCTGTGTTACCATGATATTCTGGAAATAGAATGATATTTTATCAATATCACTCTCAATATCAATATCAGTCTCAGCTGTGTGAGAACAGAAATGCACATCTGCTTACAACCAGAAATGTGGTTTCAGTTAAAAATGTACTATCCGCTCTTTAGATAAATTTGTCTACATGTTTCATTGAGCTGTGAGTGGGTAATGATATTAAATAACAAAATGCTTTTGTTCCCACCACTGCAAATTCTAAGGCTTAACACGTTACAATAAGGACAAGGGAAAGAGAAAATGGGAAAAGATGGGTTCTAGGAGAGGGGAGGAACAAATAAATGAAAAGGAGCAAATCTTTGGGATTGGAAAAATCTCTGCTTGGGTTTGGCTGGTGATATTGCTTTTTTGCCAGCTTTCTGCCCTTCAGAAGCTCCATGTTACCACGGAAGGACAGAAAGAAAGGAAGAGCTAGACTGAGATAGAGTTACAGAGGAAGTGCATGCAGGGGAGTGAAGGAGATAGCGCCTCGTTTTACAGCCCGTATAGGCACCTTGTCTCAATGAATTTTTATTAGTGATAGATAAAGCAGGCCAGTATTGTGTTAGGTCAGTATATTTGCTCATGATTTAAACAAACTGATTTTGGGTCTGTGTATTGATTGCATGCCCACCTGCACTAATAAATATGTACTGTGCCTGTGAGTTTGTTATCGGTGTGTGCGAGTGTGTGCCGGGCGCTGGGTGGCGGGCCGTTATCGTCCTGGGCTGGGGGGATTGATTGGGAGCAGGTAGATGTGTGTGCGGAGCAGAGGCTTGTTTGCCCATGCTGAAGGGAAGAGGGGGAGATAGAGAGCTGCGCTTGCCGGAAGCCACGGCCCGTAAATCAGCCTCATTTAGGCTGCCTTTATTGGACCAATCCTGACACTCGTCATCCTGCCAATTGCTGGGAGCATATGGCATATTTCAAAAGAGCAGATTGTGAATCATAAAGAAATGAAATTAATAACCAGCTCGACTCGCTCTGGAAAGAACCGTAATGACAGGCAGCCTCCTCTTCCTCCGCCCTCCATCCTCCTCCTCCTCCTCCCTCCGTTCTCCATCTCTCCCTTTCTTTCTCCGAGCCGTCCGAGGTCGCCGCCAAGGTCAGAACTAATCTTCCTGCTCATCGGGCATAGTGACCCCACCATTAGTCATATCTTACAGTAAGAGAGAAAGCAGAGGAATATAATGCCTTTTCTTCTTTCTTTTATATGTCTGTGCGTCTCACTCTCTCACTCCCTGCAGCGCGACCCCTCTGACCGGCCCTCTCACAGATCACACCCATCCACGCCGGGTGACACTTTCACTAAAATGCTTGCCATTACACACAGTGCTGCTCATGTGAGCATGTATACAGAAAAACCATTAGCACTGTTAACCCATTCATCCACGCTTCTTCTATTCTTTCTGTACATTACTCTTACCACCATACATTTAGAGACTTTCTCTTTGTCCCCTTTAACTTGGTCAAATCTTCTCCCTCAGTAGTTACAGTGCATGCATGTTCACCTTCAGCATAGTAAAATGTATCAGCATGTGAAATTGGAGCTTTCTGTGTACTATATTGTTTTCTGTCACTGGACAAAAGAAAACAATACACTGCCTTTATTGTTGGGTGCACTGTGATTCTGAGTGAACATTTGGGCTCATTCAGAACTTATTCAGAAAATCCAGCATGCTGATTGACTTTCTAAAGCACATTCCATACTCCCGTTATTAACATCTTCGGTACATAACAGTAAATATACCCACTTTCTGCAATCCACACTTATTTCTGGCTTAAGTCATCATACTTTTAGTTTGTGTTTAAACGAAGGTATCAAAAAGGTATCAAAAATCATTTAAGAGTCATTACTGAAGTCAAGGTAAGAGTATCAGTACCAAAATATTTAAATGAGTAACATTGAGAACTGAATTCAGGTCACTAGGGGCTTATTATTGATTTGCTTCATCAGAGAAATAATAAAAAACAGTAGTATGAAGTGTGAAGTATTATTAATATTAATTTGTTCTCTTGCTGCAAACTACAGATTTTCAGCTTAGATAGATCTTTTTCTTGATTTATCAGTAAATGCAACAACGCTTAGAAATGATTAGTAGATTAACGATCTATCTTGTTTTAAAGCCAAAACTATCCTTTCTATAATTACTGATACAGAACTAAAATAAATACATATGCAAGTGTAAGAAAGACTGTAAGTTGCACAAACTAAAGAAGGTGTATAAAAAGAAAAGATCACGGTCAATTCTGTGTTTGGTCCATTTAGATGTCTTTGGTCTGTTTACATTAATATTTCAAGTAAACACACCAGTATTCAAATGAAATTAGAAATAAAGGCTCGAGGATAGAAGAATTCAGCACTTTTTGGGTTCATGGTGTATTATAAGAGCACAAAAACAACATTTTGTACCATTTTTATTGGTACTGGTATTTTTTTCTTTTAGGCAATCCAAAATCTGGAGGGGCTGTTTGAGTTTGGAGCTTAGTTAACCTGAGAGGTCATGTTTTTAGTCTTCTTTGTGCTATCTATATGGTTTCTGAGGGTTTTCACAACACTTACACCTGCTTAGAAGGAGGTGTAAATGTTGAGTACATACTAAGCTCAGTATAAAAACTAGTGCATGTGATGAAACCTGTTTTGATCTATTTTGATTTAGTAATGCATAACATGAAGAAATGAAAAACTTACTTCTGACTAGCTGATGTCTGAAGTTACGTACTAGGATGATTTGAAAAATCAGCTCACGTGGGCATGCTAGATCCAGGATATGGAGATAACTTGCCATATAATATGGTGTCAAGTCACTGGGAAGAATACAGGGCAAAAAGTTGTAGAGATGACATGATAGTCAGTAGTCAGACAGCAATCAGGTCCAGAGCTCGTTAGTTGCGTGTGTGAGAGTGTGTGTATGCTGCAGGCATCTGTGTGTACTTCACACAGTGGATACCTTTAGTGTTTACTGACAGCAGGATGAAATCTCTGTCTAATCTATCATGCTCTGATGCCCCTACTGCTCAAAGCTCCTTTTTACCGAAACTTTCTATCTCTGTTCACACACACACGCACGCACGCACGCACGCACGCACGCACGCACGCACACACACACACACACACACACACACACACACACACACACAAACACACTCGCACTCCTGCCCTGCAGAAATTCTTTCCTTTCACAAGCTTGTTGATCCAGAGAAAAGGTGTTGTAGTGCACTTTATTAGGCTTTTGGTATGTGTTTATGCATGTTATATCAAAAGGTTTGATCTTTTTCTTTCCTGGAGATGTAGAAGGCAAAGGTGTTCCCAAAAGGCCCTGCTTGTTCTCATTGAAGTGGTCTGTCAGAACCTCTAAATTGCAACTATATTTGCTTCTGAAACATTTTGTAAATATTTTATACGCCCCTATTGATGCCCATCGCTGCCACTTCCACAGAGAACTATCCACAGCCTGGGCAGCTCTGGACCATGATGAAAGTCTTAAATATAAAATGAAAAGCACAAATCAAGAGTAAATACATTTATTTGTGTAATTGTGCTTTAAGAATTCTCTTTAGTCTGAGTAGAGGAAAAGCAATAAACTGCTGTTGGGCTTTCTCAGAGTCCAGGCTGTAGCTGTGTTGAGATGTGTGAAAGGCGTGTGTACGTGTGTGTGCGACAGAGTGTACATTTATGGTTTCTGTACGTGTGTATGCAGTTTAATCTGCGTTATGTCTGACAGCGTGGCTTTGATGGTAGAATTACAGTGGTGGAGTGAATGCTTGAGACACGTTGCTGCTTTATGGATCTAGAGCAGGTGGTCTCATCAGTCTCATCACCACCACATACATACACCATCTCTCTCACTCTCACTTTGTGTCTCCCCTTCTCCCTCTTATCTGTCTTTCTCTCATATTTATTTCTCTCTCTCTCTCTCTCTGTTTCATGTCTTTCTTATATCTCTCATCTCTTTCTATATATAATCTCTCACACCTCTGTCTCTCTTATCTGTCTCATATATTTCTCATATTTCTCTGTATGTGGATCATTCTACCGAACTGGTTCAAATTGAAGAGTTGAAAAAACATTTCAAACTTTGAATTGACTTGGACTTTTGGGTGACCCAATACCTTAATAATGATGTTTTATTAAAAATGATTGAATATTCTTTTTATCACTACAAAAATAACCATAACAGCATGTAAACTGCCAAATGCCTCTGTAGTGACTGTTTCGGCAGTGACCACTTTAGCTAATTTTGAGCAGAACACAAAAAAATGCTATCCAGTACATGACCAGTAAACACAGCATTGTGCTCACATAAAATCATATATTTATTAAAACATAAAATGTTTACTTAATTGCAGGAAATATGTATTTTCATATCTCCATTTTTGTTCTTTGACAATTTGAAAATAACTGTTGCCCATTTTGTGTAAATTTCATGATGAAGGACCAAAAGAAATGGCCCCAAATTACTTGTAAAAATTTTCCATTTACTTATATTAATTACATTAATGTATTTCCTTTTCCTGTAAAGTTACCATTTTGGAGATATGAGGTTTTCTTCTGCCAACAGTAACACACAGACATGTATGTATATGTATATATATGTGTGTGTGTGAGTGTGTATATATATATATATATATATATATATATATATATATATATATATATATATAAGAACCTGAACACGCTATTAGCAGCAGCAGCAGACATAAATAGGGCTCTACACACACACATGCATGCACACACATAGATTAATATGCACTTTCTAATTTTGATTAAGTTTCATTAATATTTTAAATTCCCCTTGGCTTCTCAGTCTGTGGGCTGCAGTGTGTCTGTGTGTGTGTGGTGGGGTTTATGTTAGGTGGTTCAGGAAAAATGTCTCTGCCTCCATCTTCCTAAATAGGCTTCACCACAGTTACCACCTCAGTATCTGTTTAAGAGGCATTGATGGAGTCAGTTACCAGAGCAACCTGTTAAGGGGGGGGTCACTTCCAAAAGTAAACAAAAATGTTTCTTTCCTTGTTTTTTTTTTTTCTCTCTCTCAGGAAACTTGCAATTCATAAACTCTTCCTGTGCAGCCTGTGAGAGTTTATAGAACTTGGCAGGCAAAAAAGTGTTTTTGCTTGTCACGACCTCAAGAGTGTCAGCACTCAGGGTGAGAAAGTGTATGTATTAGAGCTGAGTGAAAGTGGTGTACCACCACTCAAATGTTTGGGTTCAATGTTTTCAACAATAAAAAACTAATTTTGTTGCAGATACATATAAATTCATGCTAATCTGTTAGTTCTGTAGTTGTGTGCAACATCACAGGTTTCACAAATTTACTAGAAAGCTGCAAGAAGATTTTGAAATTAAAGATTTGTCCAGAGTGATGAACAGAGCTGTAGATGATTCTAAAATGACTCTGAAAGCCATATAGCATATAGAATGTAATTTATGATTTTAGATCTAGTGCTGCTCCCAAAATACTCAAAAGAGTTAAATACAGTACATTAAATACACTAGTGTGTAGTTTATAATATTTAAATCTACATAAGTTATTACTATATATAAAATAACAAAAATATTAAGTTCTTGTCAAAGAATGTTAGTTCTTGTCAAATACTTGAGATTAGAGGTATAACACAAAAGAACACAGCTCAGCATAATATGACACACAACACTGCCACTACAAAGTACAGTATAACACAATACAACACAACACAGGACAGCACAACACAATACAGCACAGTACAACACAACCCAGAACAGTGCAACACGACAAAACACAGCACAGTGCAACACAACATGACCCAGCGCAGTGCAACACGACACAACACAGCACAGTGTAACACAACACAACACAACACAGTTCCCATAATCAGGCCCATCATCTGTGTGTGAGAGAAACACTTTGTGTACTGTGCCAGGGCTTCGGCACAAAGAACTCAGTGTTGGAACTGATGCTGCCTGCCTGCCTCTCTCTCTGTCTCTCTGTCTCTCTCTCTCTCTCTCCCCCATCTCTTTCTCTCTTTTTTTTTCTCTCCATATCTCTCTGTCTCTCGTTCATTTGCCATCTCTCAGTTAAAAAAAATATTTCTCTCTCTTTTTCTTCACCCATCTGTTTCTTTCTTTTTATTTCTCTTTTTTCTTTTTTCCTCTTCCTTTCTCTCTCCATGTCTTTATTTCACTTTCTCATGCTTTCTATATTTCACTCTGTCCACCTCACTTTATCTGCTCATCTCTTCTCTCACCCTCCTTCTCTCCAGGTCTTTCTTTCTATCTGGTTCTATTTGTGTTTCTCACTTCCTCTCTCCTCATCTCGCTCTCTTTGTCTACCTACATTTCTCTCTTACTTTCTGTCTCTGTTCTTCTCACTCTCACTCACTCACTCTGTCTGCTCTCTCTCGCTCTCTCTCTCTCTCTCTCTCCATGTATTTATCTCTTTCTCTCTCCCTCTTCTTTTCTCTCTCTCTCTGTATGTGTGTGCGTGTGAGACAGATGGCTGTTTATGATGAAATGGGATTTAAAAAAAAGGAGACATTCCACAGGGGAGAGATGCAACAAGCTCTAAGTCCTGTAGAGCAGGATGCAGGGTGAGAGATCACACTGTGGCGTGGCCTCTGAAAGAACTGATCCTGATCTGAGGCCAGTCTAACTCTCAGACACACACACACACACACACACACACACTCACACACACACACACACACACAATCAGAATTAGCACACAATAAAAGCCACAGCCTCTGCCTCCATCTAATAAATCAAGCCATTCTCACCAGACCCCTGCACAACTTCTGAGTGAGCGATTGATTCTGGTCCATGAAACGGCACTAAAAAAAAGAAAGAAAGAAAGAAAATGCTGTTTGTCAAGAGAGACAGTCACTCAGTCCTCATACAGCATGAATTATTGAAAGGGGGATGGTGGAGAAGGATGAGACAGGGAAAAAGAAACAGAGGGATGACAGGAGGTGTAGGAGCAGCCAAGGAGACATCACAGAAATGGACAGAGAGAGAGAGAGAGAGAGAGAGAGAAACAAACCGCAGCAGCTTGCTGTCTATCTACTAGATTCTGCTTTTCCAACATGGCTTTTCTTTCTCCTCATGTGGCTGCATGCCATGTTCCCCATTTGTTGCTGCCTTCACTCTTTAAAAGAGCTCATAGTCCAGTAGTGGATTGCTCAGAGGCCAGCCATATGTGTGTATGTTGCTTGGAACGGCCATAAACATGACTGCAGCTTTGGGAGCCTAACTACTGCTGTGTGATTCGTTAATTAAAGCAGATCTTCAGTTTTTGTCTGCGTTGTTCCCTCTTCTCAAGGTCATGGTTATAGCCCTCTCTACTCTGAACCTCCTGACCTTCTGAATAGCCTTATTAATAGAAACACTGAGCTCATATTCAAAGACTAAAGCCTGGTTCTTCCACAGATTCCTTAAAGTGATACTTTGGCCAAGAAGTATAATTTACACAGTTTCCCTTGTAGTCTGACTTGTAGTCAGTCAGCCATGACATGATTTGTACGTGAAGTTTTCTTCTTTAGCTAAGAGGCTAATGTAGCTAACAAGTGATGAAAGCTTAGACTCACCAGCAGCACATAAACTGCATGTGTGCTTGCCTCAAACTTGGATTGTTAACCAATATCAAATCTCTTTTTTGTCGCGTAGAAAGAAACAAACTATTTTTACTACTGTGTCTTTAAGACTGATCTGTATAAAATACCTCTGTTCTGATTGGCTGCCCTTTTGGGGAAGTCGTGGGCTGGAGGTTAATTGGCATATTAGTAACAGCAATAGTTTGTTAAACTAATACGAAAATCAGAGTATCTGAATACCTTCACTGTAGGGGCAGTCGTGGGCTGAAGCTTGGGGAACTGGCCCTGTGACTGGAAGGTTGCTGTTTCGATCCCCAGTGACTGAGGTGTCCTTGAGCAAGACACCTAACCGCCAATTGCTCCCCGGGCGCCATGGATAGGGCTGCCCACCGCTCCGGGCAAGTGTGCTCACAGCCTCCTAGTGTGTGTGTGTGTGTGTTCATAAGTGTGTATGTGGTGTTTCACTTCACGGATGCATTAAATGCAGAGGTGGGATTAAAAAGGTATCACTTAACTTTTGTGTCTCATTCAATAACAGTCCAGTGAACTCCTTATAACTTTAATATGGGCTGAGAGAGCTGAACTGCTGTAGGCTGTTTTTATGGACTGTATACAGAACCATGAACATTCAAAGAACCCTTTGCATGATTTAAGGTTTCTTTGCATTGTGAAAGCATTCTTCACACTGATGGATAGATGGATGCTGTAGATGGTTCTATATAGAATCTTTTTGAAAAGGGTTCTATATAGCACCCAAAAGTGTTTTAACAAGCTTGACGTCATAAAAATAAAAGAACCTTTTTGATGCTATTTAGAACCCTTTCAGAAAGGTTCTATATAGAGCCATCTACAGCACACTATCCATCAATTTGAAGAAGAACCATTTAATCATGGTTTAATCATGAGTGTTCATGGTTCTGTGAACCATATTCTTTACTAAAGATCCCTTGAAGAACCATCATTTTTAAGAATGCACACTGGCCTTGTAATATCAATGCATAACTCCAGTGTATAAAAAAAACAGACACCAAGCATTTATTTTACATTTAGGTTGAGAGAAAATTTATGAGTTTTTTTCCAAAACTATCAATGTAAGTGTTTATCTTTTGGGATCACAGGGGCATTAGTGTGAGTTGCTTAGAGGCGTGCTGGAGTTTAGATCAGGATTTGGCTGTTGAGTATCAAGGGTAGCGTGTGCAGTGTGTAGGCATGGTTTCTGTGGTATTGTGGTGTGCTGTGGTTGGATTTTGTTTAATTACAGCATTAACATACTCATTCCTCCAACCTCTCAGCACATTCTCACTCAAAGAAACACACACACACACACACAGACCACCAAATCTGTCACCATTTGACTTTGAGGAATAGGGGAAAATCAAGCTACACTGAGGGATGTGGCTGTCAAGAAATAGTTCCTGAGAAAAAGAAAAATTTGGTGTTCTCAGAATAATGGACTGACCACCCCAGTCCAGACCTCAACATCACTGAATGTGTTTATTTTCTTTGATTGATAAAAGGAAGGTATAGTAAAGGCAAAGTGTGGACATCATGATGATATTATATTTAGCTGTTAAGGCTTTTGTTAAATGTAATAATATATTTTTTCTATTAATTTTGTCTGATGCTGAAAAATGAATAACTCATTCTTAATGGCGGTGTTAACTGGAAAATAAGTAAATGAAGGGTGGCCTCTTGACTTTTACACAGTGCTGTATATGTGTTTGGGCATTACCATGCGTGTATATATGTGTAGTAATTTGTGTGTGTGTGTGTGTGTGTGTGTGTGTGTGTGAGCGTCCCACCTCCAAGTATCCCTCTCTCTCTCGGTGCATGGGGGATGAAACACGCTCCTCCTGGCTAAACCCAAATGAGCAATTAGACTAGACTGTAGGGCTGAGACTGAAGCAGATAATTCATGCGTGGGGCTAAAGACATGAGGAACAGGTGGACAGCAGCAGCACCAGCACAGCGGCCCTGGAGAAGAGCTCAGACCCTGACATGTACTTTAATATGTGGAGAGACAGAAGCGGAGGGATGCTCATTATCGATCCGCAACCGGCGCTTCATTCACTCCTCTTAAGTTAGATGTTGCCATAACAACACTTGAAAGGCGCAATTTAGCCAATCGGGTGGTGTTTGGAAGGGGCTCTCTCTCGGGGCAGCCCCAGTGATCTGTGTGGGGGGCTGGGTGGAACGGGGTGTAGTGTAGTAGTGAGTCATCAGTGTATCAGACAGGGCTGAAGACTTATTGGCCGTAATAGTGGAAATGGTGAAATAGTAGATTTTCGCAGAGATGTGGCAATGGTCATAATGATCTGTTTATGTTTATACAGATTTGGTTTTGATCTTTAATTCTCAGATTTGGAAGTGGATTAGAGAGTTTGGAAAGGAAGTATGTGTGTGCCAGCATGCCTCTGAGTGCTGGAAGGCTTGAAGACAGCCAGCTGGTCAAATATCTGTTTTGAGGTTTTTTTTCCCCCTATAGCTGAGAAGAGATAAGAGATTTTTTGCTTTTTTCCATAGGCCTATCACAGGCCTGTCAGCCAGTATGTTCCCCAAAACTAACAGAAGGGTGCACTACTCTGCTCCATCCACTAGATGGCACACTTTCATCCTGAGCACAGGAAGAGTGATGATGAGCAGGCTGGTACAAACAGACCCACACTTGCACACCTCCAATATTTGTAAGCAACCTTAGCGTTGTTAGTTCCCCTCAAAAACAGTCTAATTTAACATTAATTCTCTAACTAAGTGCCCTGTTGGTTTAGGGGATGTGAACAAGTGAGTGTGAGGGGATTCGGACCCTGGAGAGAATGAATGTGGGAGCAGATGGATATATTGTTGTCAGCAGTTCGGATGGAGCCCATTATGCCATATGCATAATTCACAAATACAAATATGGCTGTTGACAAGAGAAAAAGCATATCATTTACAAGTCTGTGCGGTGGGGCTAAATTCAGTGCAGGGAATTGGTTTGGAGATTAATTAACAAAGCATCCCCCCTTGCTTTCCTCATCTCATCAGCAGCATTTCACCGCCACTGCCCTGATGATTTCTGCACCACAGAGACCCACGTGTACAATCCAGCCTGAAATTATGGCTTTGATGCACTTTAGCATATTTTTGCACAGATATTCCCCTGTTGAGGGGGTTGTGGATGTTTTGGGGGTTTTTTTGGAACACAAACAACAGCAGAAAAGTGAAAAGGCACAGAAAGTGTAGAGTCTTAGCAGAAGAACTCAGGAGTGGCACACAATCAGTGCTTGGCAGAGTGAGTTACAGATTTGGATAATTTATTCTTTATGTGCCATGTCTGTACATACTGTTCTAGAAAAAAAAAAGCTTTAACTAGTACACACTGATGAACCAAAACATTATGAGCACCTGCCTAATATGCTGTTACTCTTCTGCGTGCTGCCAAAACAGCTCAGACTCGCTGATGCATATATTCTGCAACACCTCTAAAGGTGGTGTCTGGCACCAAGATGTTAGCAACAGATGCTTTAACTCCTGTAAGTTTTGAGGTAGAGCTGTTGGGATAGGACTTATTCCAGCACATCCTACACATGCTTGACTGGATTAAGATCTGGGGAATTTGGAGGCCAGGGAAACACCTTGAGCCTTTTGCCATGTTCCTCAAACTATTCCCGAACAAAGTGTGTAGTGCAGCAGGGTGCATTATACTGTGGTCTGCTATGATTGTGTAGTTGACATGTGTCTCAGTTGACATAGACATGAATGTCCAGACCCAGTTTTTCCCAGCAGAACATTGTCCAGAGCATCACACTCCCTCCCCTGGCTTGTCTTCTTCCCACAGTGCTTCCTTTTGCCATCACTTCCCCAGGTAAACTGAACACATGTAACTGGCCATCCATGTGATGTAAAAGAAAATGTACTGATGAGCCTTGGGCAGTCAACACCATGACCCTGTCGCCAGTTTCTGGTTTGCCTTTCTTTGGACCAGTGTCACTAGGTACTCACCACTGCTGAGCACTCCACAAGCCTTGCAGTCTCAAGGATGTGAGCAAGTTTTCTGGCCATAACGATTAGGTCTTTGGCAAAGTTACTCAGGACTCTTGACAGGGCAAAGTTAGTCAGGCCTGTTGACGGGGCAGTCGGGGGCTGGAGGTTAGTGAACCAGCCCTGTGACCGGAAGGTTGCCGGTTTGATCCCCTCGGCTGACAGTCCATGACTGAAGTGCCCTTGAGGAAGGCACCTAACCCCCAGTTGCTTCCCGGGCGCCATGGATAGGGCTGCCCACTGCTCACTGCCCACTGTGCTCACTGTCCCCTAGTGTGTGTGTTCACTAGTGTGCATGTATGTGGGTGTTTCACTGCATGGATGGGTTAAATGCAGAGGTCTAATTTCACAGTGACAAATGGTTCTCAATTCAATTCATTTCTCCTGCATCCAACACAAGAACTGACTGTTCACTTACGAAATAAGGTGGTTGGTATAGTCTTCTATGCTGTAGACTGAGATTCAATCCCTGCATAGGCAAACACCCTACACCGTACCCATAAAAATCCTTGGGCAACTACCCGAAAATTCGAACACTACCTTCGCCTACCTGTGTAAAATGATTATATTGTAAGTCGCTCTGGATAAGAGCGTCTGCCACATGCTAATGTAAATGTAAATGAGATAATCAACATTATTTGCTTCATCTGTGAGTGGTTATAATGCTTTGGCCCATTAATGTAGATCATTCACATTATGTTGGGATTCTTTACACTTTAAAAAAGGTTATTCACACTTACATAATGTTTATAAAATATTCTTTAAAGAACTATCCATTTAAAGGTTTTTTTATTGAACCAAAAGTGGTTCTCCTATGGCATCAAACTAAAGACCCTGTTCTTGTAGTATACATGGAGCTCTGTACTGTTGTACTGTGGATTATCCCCTCAACCCAGGGTTTCTTTACAAGACCATGTCTGTGAAACCTGCTCATGGCTTATGTCCTTGTCTGTCTTCCTTTGTCTATCTGTCTCCATGTATCTCTCTCTCCCTCTCTAAAAGTGCATTTCCCAGTAGCTAGGCAGTAGGGCTGCGGTATTAGCATGTTTGCCTTGAAGAAAGCACTGTGGGGCTTTGGGAAAGTTTACTCATATGAGTTGAAAGCAGTGAGGGGCGGGAGGGGGTGGTGCTCTAATTGTGAGCAAATACTCCCATGGCTTTGAGGCAGTAAGAGAGAGAAGAAAGACAGACAGAGAGAGAGAGAGAGAGAGAGAAGTGATGCAGATAGAGTGAGAGATAGAAAGCTGAAGCAGAACATACAGGCGCATGCTGTATCTGCCTCTGCTTCTCGGGGTCCATTCGCCTTTTTCCCTTCAATAGCAGTCATAATGGCATTTTAATGCAGTGATGTAATGTTGGCTTTGTGCAGTTGGAGCTGAGGAGGGGAGCGCTCCTCTCCTCTGTAGCGGATGGCAGGCAGAGCGTTGTGGCGTTGTCTTTCTCTCCTGTTGTTCTACTGGCTCCGCTCCAGGATGCTGGACAGGCCTCCACAGCAACGGACAGCTCTCCAGAAAAAGAGAGAGAGAGAAAAAGCTCCTCGCCCAATTTCCACTTTGTGTTCTCCCTCACTGCTGCTGTCGTTTTTTCTGTCACAGTGAAGAGCGAGAGAATAAAGACGCACACATGCACACACACACACACACACACACACACACACACACACACACACACACACACACACACACACACACAGACTGTAAACACAGTGGTATGCAAAAGTTTTAACATCCACGGTAAAACTACATGCTTTTTTTCAATTTGTAGGTGAAAATAAGTTAACACATCCTCCACAGGGAACAAACTTCAAACTGCTGAGTTTAATATTTTAATATATTGGGGGAAAAATTTTTAATTACCATAACTTTTGCATAGGCCACATTTTTTCCTCACGTTTTTTTTTCTCAATATGTTAAATTCTGCAAATAAATAGTAACTGTTTGTGGAGAATTGTGTCCTCTGTGGAGAATGTGTACTTATTTTCTCTTAGAAAATCAATAAAACATGTATATGTCTGTAATACATATTTAAGCAAATACCTGTTAAGTACCATTGTGGCTGTTCTCTCTGACTCTGGGTTGATTTTGAGAGCTGCTTTTGCTGAGCTGCACTTCTGTGGGGAAATGATTTCTTTGTAAATCAGCAAGGCCATGTAAGCAGGATATGGAATGGCCATGATGACTGAAAGTCCTTGAGTGGACAGCTTTCACAAACAAACAAAAAGACAAACATCACAATGCACATATTCACAGAAATGTAAATACTTGACTATTTTGAATATTCAGCCCAAGGTTTAGGAACAGAATCGGTTTGCTCTGTATATAGAGCCAATATCATATTGGTTCTATTAATGTTTCTGTTTTTACATTCCAACCCCCAACATAACATCCTTAAACAGGTTACAACAAAAGGAATAACTGTTAAATTCTGTTTCTCTTATATTGGCTGTATGTGACGTTGATCTGATTGAGTAGTAGGTTTGGAAAGACTTGGCAGTGGTGTTTGCATTGATCAGGGCACACATACAGTACTGTACTTCATTTATTTAATTTCCAGCCGTTATGTCTTCATTTTTCAGGAGGTATTTCAGGAGATTAAGGAAGATATTCTACTTGCATATAGAAGTCAACACTATGAGTCTGAAAGGATGTGTAGCTATCCTATGTGTAGCTAATGACAGAAAAGAACATGTGCAAATCCAACAAAGAAGCAGCTGGTGTTTTCAAAACAATGCACTGATCACCAATCGCTGAATTGAATGTGTTTGGGATTACTTTGATTGTGAGAAGCAGAAAATGTAACCAACTTCTAACACTGATCTTTGGAGATATTGAAAAATATTTCTGCAGGTTTTTTTGAAAAACTGAAAGCAAGTCCCTAAAAAAGAATGGAAACTGTAATAAAGGCAAAGAGGTTTTTTATGCTAGCAGAATTAGCCTAACAAGTGCAGTGTGTTAGTGATGATAGTGAAAAAAAGGTCAGAGACACAAAGACATAGCCAATGCTACTTTCTCCTCATCTCTCAAAATGCAGCGTGGCATGCATAAAAAGATACACTGAATGAAAGCATAAGACTGTTAATCTGAATATATTTAGATGTTTGAAGGTGTGACATAAAGAATAAAGCTAGTTCAAATTCTTTTTGTCAGAAAGAACATCTAGCATTATAAATCAGTAACAGAGACTGTTCCAGTGATATGATACTGTCAGTTTTGTTTTTATTTCTACAAAAATATTATTATAGCATACTGTCTCTGAACTGTTTTGAACTCCTGATTAGACTGAAAGTAATATGAGGAAATCTGTGGACTGCACTGAGCTTAGTAGTTAAATACCTCTGTAGGTCTGTATCTGTACAAACTAAATGTAGCTGCACTGTATATGTTGGTGATTCTGTGAGAGGATACATCTCAGCTAGTGCGTGTGTGTGTGTGTGTGTGTGTGTGTGTGTGATGTTCCCTTGCTCTGCTGTTGTGGAAAGCCCAAGGGAATTCCTGTCTCACCTGCTGTTTTGAGGGAGTCTGGAGAAACAGTTGCACAGTCCCCAGAGGAATGGAGAGATATAGCATTAAACGAGTGTGCTCCCTCCATCATCACATCTTGTGATGGGCCCGTCGCATTCAGCACTCCCTGCTGCATGTTCCCCTGTCACAAATCCTTGGAGAAAAGAAACAAAAAAACCCAGACAGATTTTATTTTCTATTTACTAACTGCATTACACATTTCACTGACTGCTTATGTAGTTGTATCTGGTGTGCTTTTATTACACTATACACATTGTTGCATAATTACTCTTATTGTATTTCATGGAAATTTGAAAGTAGTGTACAGTAAAGCTCAGCGATCTAATATCACGATACTTCAAGAAGTTTTCACGATTCATGACATATCACAATATATGTTTTTTTGGATTTCTGATAAGGTGGCACAGACAAAGTAATGCCATATTTAAAAATATCATCAGAAATTATGAATACAATGATTTATAGTTAATATTTCACATATTGAACTGCACTAAATTTAATAAAACAGGGCGACTTATGCATCAAACACACAATTAGGAAGTGTTTTTAAGCACTGACGATGTCCACAATGTGTTCAGAAAAGCATAATGTAGCACATTGTAAAGCATCATCATGATGATGATAAATATTGTCGTACTGTCTAGCCCTAGTATATGATATGATGTGTATTGCTCTTATTAGATGTATATTAGAGTGTTAAATCATATATTGCCTGAAGTTTCATGACGTTTCATAATGGATCTCGATGAACTTGTCTTATAGGTTGTGACCTGAATGTATGAAATGTAGAATTTCCTTAGCTTTACTTGGTCTTTTTAAATTCTGACTATTTGCACAGTTTAAACACTTAAAAATAACTTGTCACATGATTTTGCAAATGTGCAAGCCCGAAGACTCTTTTAAAGTCAAGGACCTTCACATAATATAATGTTCATATATAAAGGGTTGCGTCCCAAAACACATTATAGACCACTTCTTCTTGTTTTTCATGATATATGTTGTTGGAATGTGAAGTTGGAAGTGGGCATTAAACATATAAGAGATATCTAAGCTATATTTTATATTAATACCACCCTTATTAGAGAAATTAAAATGTCTTTTTCATTATGCATCAGATGGTATATTATATCCTAAACTGTTACCAGTGCATATACACCATTTTGGCATGAAACTCTTAATGTTTTCCTTTCTACCTATATTTTTTAAGAGAGTAGCACATCTTGTGGTATGAATTGTATTACAGATCCTCTATCTGCATGGACCACTTAACCAAAAGCATCCTCAACTACCCCCACACTAAATCCCCCCTCCCACCTCGCTCCCCCACACGGCATCTCTCCCAGCTCCTTTAAGGAGAGAGACGCACTCTGCGCATTTCAGCTCTACAATTAAAGTGAAAGGGCCGTGGTGTGGGGCAGAGACTCGTGGTGGCCGGCACTGCGCCATTCATCACCGGGCTTTTTACATTGACCTTGACACCCACTTCATTAGAATAAAGATTGTCTAGCATTTAGGTTACATTGTTCCCCTGCGCCCAGACCCCATGCAAATTCCCGCTCAGCCGTAGCGGCAGCGAGTCTGTCAGAGGTCATCTGCATTAAATGATTGCGGCTATTTTCTGACCGCTTCTTTTCATTCCGCTCATCCCAGCTTTTCTTCCTGATCTGCACAGGAGCACTGCCACTGCCACTGCCGCCCAGAGCCTCACAGAGCTAAGCCTGTTTTAGCTGAGGTTAGCCAGGAGAGCCAGGCTGGTCCATTTGGCAAACGGAATGTGGTAATGAAGTAACTATGGCAAGGGAAACCAGGAAAGTGCAACGGACTGGAAACTGAAAGCCTTTTCTTTCAACTTCCCTTCCCTCCAAGTGGACTTTGTGTATTTGTTGGTTTATTAGTTTGTTATTGTTTGGAAAATAGAGGAGCGGAAACGCTGCTCTCTCCTTCCTCCTCTGTTTGGTGCTTTCTCTTGCTTAGGACCCAAATTTATCTCCATTATTATCCCATCAGTCAACGGCAGACAGGCCAGCACTGCAGAGCAAGCTCTAGCAAGGAAAAGGCTTCCTCAACCATTCTGTACTATGGGCATAATTAGAATTAAATTATTAATGAGGGATAGTTAAAAAAGATTGTTTTATGATTCCCTATTAGTGAATTTGCTATTCATTTTAATATTTGTCATTTGATTTATATGGTGGATAATGCAATATAGACCCAATTAACAATGCATGGCCTATGTAATATGATTTTCAGTTAATGCAAATGGAATAAGCTGGAAGAAAGCAAGCGATTCGAATTCCCAAATGTAATTTACTCGACCGGTTCTGCCTATTTTAAATGACATTGCACGTTTTAATTTTCCCTCTCTTTTCAAAGGTTGCAAATTTGTACTCATCAAGCCTGGCTGCCATTCATTTACATGGAAAATTGCTTCAAAGTTTTAATATCTGTCACTTTCACACCTATTTGCGTTTAAAACATGCGCAGCAAAGTCAGGGAGTTGGTTCTGGAACATTCCCACAACATTTTACCAGATCATTTTTGTAAATATCCAAAAGTCGCACTGTTTCTCTGAGCGTCGGTGCTTAGCAAGTGAGAGCAGCAGGCCAAATACTCCAGCCTGGCATGGTTGTTGAGGCTTTAGAGAAGTGCAGAGCCGGGCCCAGGCTGAGGCTTCTCTGCCTCTTAAAACACTGTGCTCTTGGCTGATTGCATTGTTTCCTGTGTTTGTCCGCCGAAGAAAAGTGCCACGCTCGGAGCAGAGAGGGGGCAGCGGAGGGCCGGGCACTAAGACTCGCTCTCCAGCACAATCCCTCCTCCCTGCACCCACAGCTGAGCTCCAGGCCCTGGACCCCGGATAAAAAGCGCCTTTGTTTGCCATTCAATGGCATTAGGCATGGGCTTCCTATGGGGGTCACCATCAAGCCTTGTGCAAAGACAGAAGGGGAAACTGAAAAAAAAAACACCTCAGAAAAACAACAATTTCATGCCATCAACAAATATATATCATCATATATATGTAGCTCTCGCATAGTCGCTTTTAACAGCAGGAGTCCAACCAGATTCAGTCATAAAATTCTTTAAGCGAGGAAAATCACCCTCAGTCACACACATCAAAGGGGGAGCCATAACAGCAGCGGAGACGTCCAGCATTTTTTCTTTTTTTTTTTTGCCTTGTGATAAATCATCCCGGGTTAAAGGGCCTGCTGTTGCAGTCTCTCTGTGTGTTTTAAGCTATCAGTGGGCTGACTGGGCAGCTCTTTGTCCATTGATCCTCTTGAATTTCTCATTACCTCTTTGGAAATCTGACTAATGCATCCTGTTTAGGGAGAGGTGGGGAGGGAGGGAAGAGGAGGAGAGTAAATGTCTCAAATTCCTCCATCCTCCAGATTGTTTTTTTTTTGACAGTCTGCCGTTATGGCAGAGAGGGAGCAAGTTCCCAGGGTTCCTTGCAGCGCTGCGCTCATTGTATGGGCCTATAACCTCCTACTCTTTGCACAGCCACTTCTTGTTTCCTGAAAGATACCATTGTTTATGCAATTTGTTGCCGCTGAATGTGTTTTTTACAATCTAAAGTTGATTTTGTCCTCTTTGAAAGCGCCTTCTCGATGAGGTCTGGAAAAGCTGGTGGAAATTCTCCCGGGTCTCGAGCTGACCTCTCAGTGACTGGCCACCTTGTTCTTAAACACAGAGGCGAGAGAGGGATGAAAAAAAGAGAAAAAAAGTGTTTGACTCAGGCCTCAATGTGAGCCTTCTATACCAGTTGTAAAATGGCTTATTCTTCTGGTCACCATGGTGACAATTAACAGTGTTTCAAGGGCTTTTGTTCCAGGCCAGTCCAAGCAGTTTTTTTCCCCTCCTTATTCTGAGCGAAGTGATTTTTCACTGAAAAAAGAAAAAAACACAACAACAACTCACCACTGAGGCACGGAAGCAACCATTTTACATAAACAGTTTAGGAATCACTTGCAAATGGAAGCTTTACGTCTTTTCGACCCTCCTTTTAAAGTGGACATGTAGCTTTTCTACTTCCTGGTCTTTCAAGCCGTGAGCTCAACCATCATTGAGAGGCCTTCTGCTCTCTCTGCTCAGCTGCATCCCGCTTCCATCAATAGCCCTGTTCTCCCCCAGACCCCCCTCTGTTCCCTCTCTCCTCCTCTCCCTCCCTCCACCTCTCCCTTCCTTTCCACAGTCTACTGCAGACATCAAGGGTGTTGGCAAGATATGAAAAGGCCCCAAACTGATTAAGTAATTATCAGTTTTCCCAGCTTCTTTTGGTCGGATCTGTATCTTGAAAGCATATCAAATTCCATATTTTGTACCTCAGAGTCAATTTGTAGCTCATCATCTCCCAGTCTAGCTTCTCACGTGTTTTTCTGAAGTGCTTCCCCTTTTCTTCATGCTAAACGTTTAATATGGCAGCTTCAGTGCATCATCAGATGAGCTCTAAATTACTTTTTTCCCCTCCATAGATTCATTTCCAGGGCAAAATAAGAATGGTACTGCTCACCTTTTGATTTAAAGCCAGTGCAGTACGTGTGGTTGAAATGGCTGAGCATTGGGAGCAGTGATGGGATTTCTTTTCTTTGCCGCAGTCTTTTTCCCGACGTGTTAGCGTTAGCATAAAATGATTTAAATACACCCCCCCGCATCCGCCTCAGTTCATGGAGCCTTACTTCTGTTGTCTCAACATGTTACAAAGACTGAACAAACTTTAATTTAATGGGTAAGATGAATCTACAAAAATGCATTAAATGAGCTCATGTGTGACTGCGTTTTTGCTGACATTTCCAGTCTTTTATGTTAATATGGCAAGTGAATTAAAATTATTACTGCTTGTTGATATTTCATCTAATTTAATGACTATCTTTGCTCACTGATATAATGTATTTATTTATTTATTTATTTATTATGGATTGTCAGTGCTGTCATTTTATCACTCATTGAGTGGCCGTGTGAGTCATTTGCTGGCTGCTTTACTTCAGTAGTGCCAGGTATAATGCTGGACTTTCCCAGCCAAAAGAAAAACACTAAAACACTGTGTTCTAGATGATCAGGGTATGTAGTACTGAGCAGACAGCAGAGACTGCCTTTATTTACTTTTGTAGTCAAAAAAAACACTAAGTACAAGTTGTTTATTTTTTAGGGAATATTTCTCAGGAGATTAGTTGATCCACTTGCATAATAAAGGGGAAAGTCAAAGAAAACTAGTTGAAAAAACAGGGGTTTCCAAAACTGCAGTTCCAAAAATGATATAGAGAAAATGGGATGCATAACCATGCAAGACATGGCAAAATACCAAAACTATCTCCACCAGATAAACAGCACTAAAAGCTTTCATCTTTGAGAGAGAGGAGAAAATCAAGCTCAACTCTTGCTTTAGATCTGAAAACATCCACAGTTGTTTCTGTCCAGAAGATTTGTGAATAAACAAAGAAGCTGATAGTAGTTTCAGAACAATGGAGTGACCACCCCAGAGTCCAGACCTCAACATCACTTGGGATTGCTTAGATCAATTGAAATAGAAAATGCAACCAACTTCTAAGGTGGAGCTTTGAAGGTGTAGAAAAATATCCCCACAGTCAGGGCTTGCTCTATCCTTTCAGGGCCCTAAGCAGCATTTTGGTGACCCCCATCTTACTAGCTGGATATACTGTAAAATTAGATGTTAGATTAACTAATATCCATGACTACCACAAGTAGTCAGAGAGCCTGAGTGGAACATGCTTTATTAGACAGACCTTAGATCACCTGCTCCTTGTTGTCCAGCTACAAGCCAAAACAAATGGCATATTAACAATGAACTTTTTTTAGATATGATTAACTGGTTGCTTTTTTCCTCCTCATTTTAGACAACATAATGTTACAGTAATAACTCAGAAGTTGGTAGGGGCACTGAAAAAGAAATAACGTATACTTAATCTCCATTTTGGCTAGAAATTAAATAAACAAGTGGTGGTCTCTACTGTAATTCGGTCATGATTTGGACGTGCCGGTGCCATTTTTACAAATCTTGTTCAGGCAAGTTGTCACACAGCCTACTATATGGGCTAGGTACTGCTGCTGTGTGTGCTTCATACAGTAAGGCTTGTCATGTATTAAGCTCATTACTTTACCTTGATTCTGCCCTTTGGCCTCATAATATGTTTCCCTTTACCCACAATTACTCATATTCTTGTAAAGTTGAGTTAAGCACTGGAGTCTAAGGTTAAATATACTAATAGGCCTGTCTGCAGAGCAGAGAGGAAAAGCACTAAAGGGCTTAAAGGTGGTCAAGTGCTCAGCTGAGGTTAGCCAAAACCCACCATGGCATAACATTCCCATCTTCTCATCTTCTGCATTCTAATTAACCTGCCTATCTCTCCTCCTCTGCTTCCTGCTCTGCCTGCTCTCTTCATCAATAACCTGGCATTTTTTTAATGAAAAGGAAAAACTCTTAAAATCAATATGTCCTGTCAACAAACAAATTGCGTAATCCCCTTCACTTTTAAGAGGAGTGTTTTTACTTTGGCGGCCACTATTAAAAACATGAAAGGGATGGATGGCTTAAAAGGATGTGTGATACCATCTCCATCAAAAACTGCGACAATGAAAAATGAATCCTGGCCTGATGACAGCGAGAAGAGAGGAAAAAACACAGCGCATTTAAATATTTAAATGTGCTTCTGCCGTAATGATAAATGACAACCGAAAACTAGAATCAAGTAGCTATTGATGCAGAAAATGAAATGGGGAAGAAAGAGAGGGAGAAATTAACCAAAAAAAAAAAAGGTGCGAGATTGAGCAGCATCAATTTCAGCCCTTACAGTATGCTTGTCTGCCATTTAACTGAAAATGTCACTTCTTAAAATCATATCAAATCTGCGATTTCCTGCTTTGCATGGGGATTACTGTCCTACCTCTCATAAATTTTGCTCAAGATTATGTACTCAAATATGATCTGAAGTACTCACACTTAAATATTCATTTGATTTGGGGAACGGCCTCTCTCCTAGGCACAACATAGAGCATGCAGACACAGCCTTCAGCTTTATAGCACTGCAGGAGAGTAATGTCATTTTTGTGCCATATTTATTGATGAACTGATGTCATGAAGTCATGTAGAGCAGGAAAGATGTATCTAATTTTGAGAAATGTGTGTGTATGTGTGTTTGTAGGGGAACAGCGTGGAGATGACCATGTGGCTCCCTAAGAAGACGCAGCTCCTGGGCTGGGCGGAGAGTCTGAAGAGGAGCGGGACGGAGCTGCCTGCTGACTTTGATGAGCGCATCAGTGCTCTCAGGGCCAAGTGGGATCAGCTAGAGGTGAAATCTTTTTCTGCAGTCCTACTCAACTCAAAACTCTGCTTCATTTTCCAGGTTTAGATTATCATTTTGTATCATTGCTGGTGCAACAAAACCTTGTATCTCCTTCTTTATTGTTATTTTAAATGTTTTGATGATGCAAGGATTTTATCCAACTGCAACAGTATGCAGAATAAATGAACAGAGGGAGTCATGACAGCTCTTTTTTTTTTTGGTGTAGCTAAAATTAGATGTTACTCTATGCTTAAAACAGTGCATTGAAGTGGCTTGATTCAATTGTGTTTACATATACATTTTATATACAATTATACATACAGTCGTATGCAATAGTTTAGGTGCCTATGGCCAAATTGCATGTTTTGTTGATTTTCCAAGTTAAAATAAAAACACAGCCTCTACAGAAAACACATTTCTTAACATTTAGTACTCAATTACTGTTTATTTATTGATTTTAACATATTGGGCAGAGGGCTAAAATGTGGCCTGTACAATGTAACATCACACTTTATACTTTTTTTTTTTGTTTTTTTACATGTTCTCCACAGCAAATAAATAGAAATCGTGCACTAAAAATTGCTATAAATATCAGAAATTGTTCCCTGTAGGGGATGTGTCAACTTATGTTTAAATCAACAAAGTATATTGTGTGACCAGGGGAATTCAAACTGTATATAAAATATTATACAGTTATACATATGAAAAATATTGCATATGACTATATAAAATACAAATGTATCTTTCAGTTTACATGAAGTTTGAAAAAATGTGTTGATGTAATATGTTCGGTTCATGTGGAAGTGATGTAAACACTGTCGGTCCTCTAATCTACCAAACCTGAAGATAAAACACATGATTTCACATACGTTGTTCATGTCTGCTGTGACCACACTGCAACAAAATGGAGTTTTAATCCTGCCACTTAGTTGTGTATGTACTGTTCATGGGTCATATTTATTCATAGTCAAGTATTTTTTATTAAATATTATTATTTTATTGTTATTATTTTAAAATAGCTATTTGCAATATAAACAACACTCGTGGTTAATTGTTTTTAGCCTTTGAGAAACTATAAGTCTGTGTCATTTATTCTTAATGCAAAATCTGCTGTAGACCATAAATATAAACGTGCGCAACATTTTGGTTTATAAAATATGACAAATGAACACAGTGTACACCAATTTAGCTCTAATAATTGTCTCATAAACAGATCATTTTGATTTGAACATAGAACAACTTAAGTTAGTACCGGACTGCCTTAAAATATTCAAATAATAATAAGTCAAGTGAATGTAAGAGTGAGATGATTGTTCTGTTTAACTTAGTATTAGAGGTTCAATTAATAATAATAATGGCTTACTTTCTTAAATGAATACACTGCATATTTTTTTCCAGCTATGTCATGTAGTATGTGTCACTCATCAAAGTTTATTCTGGCAGTTGATCTATAAAGGCGCACGGGTTACCTGTAGATAACGGATGTAGACTTGTGCAAGTGAATGTGTGGTTACTGTGGGCTAGGACTGATTTGTATCCGTAACACTAATCCAGATTAGCAGGATTGTCATTATCTAGTAAGTGAGGAATTCTCGTTTGAATTCGAGCACCAAATAAACATTCGGTTCAGCAATCGGTGTTAATTAGAGCCATATTTAGAAGAATAATCACTGACAGTTGGCAAAATGGCCATATCTAAACTTTGAACGAGGTCTGTGTGTGATCATCTGGAGTGTATTGAGTGGCATGGCGTTAGTGGCAGGAATGAGACGGCAGTGGTGCGGAGAGTTCAATCTGAGCGTTCCTTCTCCTCACGCTGTGCATTACACCGTCTCAATTGCATATTAAACAAGCCTATCAAGTCAGCCATTGGCATCTGCTGTGCTGACACAAATTGTGAATTAAATGAAATTGATGTCCTCTGTCGTATATATTTATGAAGACAGACCATTCTCTGAAGTATGCTGCTTATGAAGAATTTATGATTGCAAACTGCTCCAGAACAAAATAAAGTGGCAATAAATTCCTGTTTTTTGCAATCTGACCCTCCAAGGGCATGGAACTCACCTTGTGTCTAGACATTTGTCACACATCAAAAAACAGTAGCGAAGCTGTTGATTATCAATATTCGTGTAAGCAGAGAAAGAGATGAAGGGATAGAATGAGAGAGAGAGAGAGAGAGAGAGTTGAGGGTACAGACAGATGATGAAGAACTGAGGTATGTACATCGTTCTCAGTGCATATTAAAGCTTTTTTGACCTCTCATCAAAATAGACATGGCTGAATGTGTTCCTCTGCAGGAATTCATTGCGGCACTCATCATCATACCACGACTGAAATTCTTACTCAAGTCCATTATGAGAGACCTTTTGAACTTATTATGTGACACATCAGTTTACTGTGCAGCAATGTATGGTACTGTGCAAAAGTCAGAGACCACATTTCATTTATGTGATTTCTGTATAGTTTTAATTCAATTGTCGTAAGGAAAAGTTATATATTTTTGATATTTGATATTAGATTAGATAGAAAATAATCCACTTGCATTAGGAAGTGGAATGTTAAAGTAAAATAAATAAAAAACAGGAGTTTCTGAACATGTTGTTCAAAACAAAAAAAAGTAAAAATACTGGGAAAATGGGACTACAAACAACCATGCAAGACCTGCTAGACCACAGCACTAAACAGCACTTAAAGCTTTCATGTTTGAGAGAGAGGAGAAAATCATGCTGCACTCTTACTTCAGATTTGAAAAAAATCCACAGGTGTTTCTGTTCAACTTTCCACTATAAGAGGACAACTCAACCCTATGGGGCCTAAGGATATGTACCTGTTAAGAAGCTGTTACTAAGAAAAGGACAAAAAAGAAGAGACTATGCACTAGAACACTGAAACTGGACTTCTGAGATGAGGTGTTTAAGAGTATAAATTTGTTACTGGAATTACTTAAATCACGAGAAACACAAAAGGCCACCAACTTCTAAGACGGAACATAGGAGGTGAAAAAATATCCCTGCAGATTTCTTAGAAAAGCTGAAAACAAGTCCCCTAAAAGACCTTTAGTCACCCTCTAGCCCCCTCAATGGTCAGTTTCTGATCACAGAGCCACAGGTGGCTGGATATTTTTGGTTGACTGTTGTTAATCCTGCAGTGACACTGATGTGTGTTAAAAGTCCAGCAGCACTGCTGTGCCTGATACACTTATATGAGCACAGCGCACACTATCATACTGCCACCATAATGGTGTTAGTGCTGTGCTGAGAATTGCCCACCCAAATAATATCTGCTCATTAATGGTCCTGCGGTGATCTCTTTGCTGTGATAGACTTGACGAAGGGTGGTTGGCAATTGGTGCAGCAACAGATGAGCTATCGTAGTAATTGTAAACCTAATAGTGAAGTGCACATGAGTGTAGATACAAGGTATAGAATAAACTGGAAACGTACCAGATTTAGCTGATTTAGTAATGCTTTTCACACTCATGAGGGCTGATTTCCCATTTTAGTTTTGCATCTGAGTCTAGACTTAAGTTTGCATATGGAAAACCAGCTCCCAACACCTCAGATTTTGTTTTAGGTGAAAGGGCCCATTTTCACATAGCCTCTAAAACACACTGTCCCTTCGCTGGCCATTGTCTCAGCATTAACAGCGCGCTGGGACGAGAGGAACACAGATGTGTTAATAAAGCCTGGGGCAGGGAGGGGGCTCAGGGAGATGGGGCCACGACTGAGAGCTTAATTGATGCCGTGTGCTGAAATAGCCACTTCATTGCTAAGTCATAATCACATCTGTTTCCATTACAGCTTTCTTACACACGGCACACACAAAGGAAGGACAATTAGAGTCGCCAGTGTGTGTATTAATTGGATAATGGAGTGTTTTGTGCTCGCAATTGCCTTCTCAGTGTTCAGAGTTCAACCTGCACTCTGTTTCCAAAAGTACGATCATTCAGGCAGCTGGGAGAACACACACACAACACACAAACACACATGCACATGCACGTGTACGAGTGGACGCACACACGCAGACACACACACGGAGCGCAGTGCAGGTCTACTCTCTTGCTGTCAGTGGGAGAAAATTGTTCAGCGAGCCCATTTCAAAAATCATCGGTGTGTTTTTTTTTTGGCTGATTGTTTGCTATTCAACAAGCATTTCCATGTCTCTCTAAAATGTCACTTTGCACAATGAGATTTTAACCCTCTCTGTCTCTGCAGATACAAACCCCTCTTATCCAACACATAGCATCTCCACAATAGCTCTGCAGCCTCATCTAAATTACCTGTGAATCTCTTAATTCAATCCAAGTAAATTAGAGTTAATTACAGTGTTATCTCTTAAAAAGGCAATTCATTAGATTCTGGTTAAGATGCTTAGGTGGACAACAAGTTATCACTGTGATCTAAATAGAGTAACATTTATTTTCTCCTCACCTGCTGAACAAATTATTCTATATAAGACAGTACACAGTGTCAGTATAGATATAGTACTGTGCAAAAGTCAGAGAGTCCTCCTTCATTTATTCCATTTCCAGTCAACACGGCCATTATGTACATTATTCATTTTTTACGGTAAAAAAGCTGAAATGTTGTCATGGTCTTTTTTATATGATTTGAAAACTCCAGTTATTATTTGCATGGTTATAACTTTTCATGATTAATAGAATGATATAAATAGTCCAAAATTACTTGCATTTTTTTTTTACCTTAACTTCCATTGTGAGTTTTTTTACCTTCTACTGTAAGGTTACCAGGTTTTGTAACAGATAAATTTAACGGATAAATACATAAAAACCTCAACAACTAAATGTATTATCACATTTGTCAGTATTATTGTGTCCACGCTTTGCTTTTATTACAGCTTTATTTTTTCAGGAGACTTGCTTTCCATTTTTCAAAGAAATCTGAAAGAAATCTGAGGGAATATTTTTCTTCACCTCCTAAATTGGTGGCATGTTCTGCTGCTTATAATCCCTGTAATCCCAATTGTAAATTTAGACTCATCAGTCTATAAAGCCTTACTCAACTCAGATGTCCAGTTTTAAAGTTCCAGTGCAAAGTTTCTTCCTTTTTGTTTCCTTTTCTCAGTGATGGACGGGAATGTGGATTTTTTTTTCAGATCTGAAGCAAAAGTAGAGCTTGTTTTTCCCTATGAAAAGATGAAAAAGGTTTTTCCCTATATAAGATGAAACTTGGCACTATTGGTGGTCACAATTTTGGTGGTCTACCAGGTCTTGCATGGTTATTCGCAGTCCCATTGTCTCTCCAGTTTTGGAAAATATTTTTTTTTTTCACTTATTTTTATTTTCCCTTCCTTATGAAAGTGAATTATCTTATATTTAATCTTCTTAGAAATATTTCCTGAAAAATGAATAACTTAATGGCCATACATTTGAATCTTTCATGTATCCAGATGGCCCATGGATAGTGTGGAAATGTTGCTGTTGTGGGATCATTTTTTTTCTAAATACCATAAAGATCCTTTTTGTTCCAGAGCAGTTTAAGGTTAGCTCAAATGTAGCCACAGCACTATTTATTTACAGCAATGCATATGTCAATGTAAATGCCCTACAGAGTTAGGAATGCTATGTGTATGTGTGTGTCCCTGCAGAAGACCCTGGGTGAGCATGTGGAGGTGCGTGTGGGTGATCCAGGTTCTCGCGGGCTGCTCTCTCCAGGCACCAGCAGTATGGTGGCTCAGCTGGAGAGCAAGATCAAGGAGCTGAAGAGCTGGCTGCGGGACACTGAGCTCTTCATCTTTAACCTGAACCTCCGAGCAGATACACAGCATCAGAACCACACACATGACTCCAGCTACACAGAGCAAGACCCCCAGCCAAACCAGCAGAATGACCCCCAAACAGACCTGGAGTCAGACCCACAGCCGGACCCACAAGCCGCCAAGCAGCTGGAGCGCTTCAAGGTAAGAGCTGTGAAGAGAAACAGATTAAAGCAGCCCTGCTAAGATCTTATCAGGAGGTCTTAACTGTGGCTGTACTGGTCATGTCCTGTGACTATAGACACTGGCTAACTCTATCTCAGTGCCACACTAGCAGAATATATATATATATATATATATATATATATATATATATATATATATATATATATATATATATAATAGTATTTGTGTATTGAAGTGAAGCCAAGTTTTCATACAAAATATTATATTCTGATGTATGCAACTTATATCTAACATATGAAAGCTGGGATATTTTTTGAGATTTGTGCCTTGTGCACTTTTCTTTAGTGTTCTTTAAAAATTACCCTCCACAATGGACATTACACATTTCTATATGTGTTATCCTCATGCTGAAGGTCAGGTTTGTGTGATTTTTAAAATGTTTTTGATCTTTTAAACAAAGTTATGTTTATGTTTACCATTCAGTGACTGTTTGCTTAGCAGTCTTATTAAATAGTTGTATATGGAAATGAAACCCCAGAATCATCAGAGTAAAAGTACGTGCTACAGGATAGTCTGACCTGTATATGATATACAACATGTGATGATAACGATTGATACTGACATCCACCAGATTTATTCATATCAGTGAAACCCCATTAATAATACACCAATACCGGTAAATCTGGTGGATGTCAATATGAACATCTGAACACCATCATGGTTAAAATAAAAAGATGAAAAGAACATCCAAACCTAATCTTAAGCATGGGAAACATACCAGATAGTAGACCAAAAAAAATCATCTCTCTGCAAATAGCAGTGTTTCATTTGAGCTCTGCTACAATAATAAATGCAGGGCAAAAGCACCCATCAGAGCTTTGACTGAAAATCTATAGGAAATAATTATTTGAGTTAAAATGCTGAGGAACGGCGTGGGGTATTAATCAAGCCATGTCAAAACACAGGTAGTGGAGTTGATTACATTCCCCCTGCTGAGTGACAAACATAAGAGAAGAAAACTTTTAAATATACGCAGGGCAAAATGAACAGGGGGAGAAATAGTGCTCCAGAAAGAAGACTTTGCTTTTGATGAAATGCTGTGCAGCCATGGAAGGACACATTGATTTTTTTCAGGACCGGCATACAGAAAAAAATAATAATAATACTGAGATTGGAAATATTGATATACGCAATTTCTATGGACAGTGGCATTGCGCTAAATGGAATAAATGGGTATTAAATAAGAGGAAAGAGGGCATTTAATGATTCCATATCTGTTCTTTCAGCTTGGAAGAGTGAATGAGTTGAATAGGCAGAGTTGGCATGATTGCAGCTAAGTTGAAAGGCAGCAGCAGGAGAGCTTAGATCCACACTGCAATAGAGCCACTGTTCTCTGAGCCATCACAACGGAGAGAGAGAGAGAGAGAGAGAGAGGGAGGGTGGAAAAGAGTTGCAATGACAGCCATACTTGCCCCCTCACATGCCAGCCAAAGCAACAGGCTTTCATCATACTAGAAACGATCTACAGTTCCAGACAACACTTGACCATTACATTGTGCCAACAATGTAGGAACAGCGCAGTCGATGCAATTAATTCAGGACTGAGCTTCTTCAAAGCAGTACGCCTTACACATGGCCTTGATCATTGTCTGTGATCACCACAGCTGACATGAAGCAGAGAGGCATTCCAGAAGCACCTTGCTCACAATACTGTAAGTGCAACTGTAACACATGACCTTTGTAGCACTTCCTGGAATGTATGGTAAGGTATTTTTTGTTTTTTCAGATTTTAAGGTTCTCTGTTTACCATTTTAATGGCTAATTAATAACTGTTGGTCCACTATTAAATCTGTTATCTGTTAAATGCAAATGAACGTGAATTTGAATGTAACACATCTTCTAGATCTAACCCTAAACATGTGAGCAAACACACATTGTTTCTAAGCCGCTTATCCTTCTGGGTTGCGGCGGGTGCTGGAGCCTATCCTAGCGGTGATTGGGCAGAAGGCAGGAAACACCCTAGACAGGTCGTCAATCCATCGCAGTTGCAAATTAACATCTGTAGAAAAAATTGTGATCAGCTCAGTTACTTGCATTCAGGCGACTATATGAAAATTGTGAAATATCAGACACGCAATGCCATAAAAACATGTAAAGATATAGTATGTAGAAGGAAAAATCAAAGAGTGAGGCACTTCATAATAAATAATTAGTCTAGCCTCCCCTTAAAATGTCATAAAAATGTCCGTCTGCATCTGAATAAAAATCAAGACGTTCTTGACTTGCTGTAGGGAGAGAGAATCTAAAATTAGACTCTATTGTATCTTAACCTTCTCTGGTTATATAGTTCAAACTAGTTGGCTGCCAATTCCACATCTTTTATTAATAACGACTCCCCTTTAATAGTGTGTTTTGATGATAGCGAAACCTGAAGGTTGAAATTTTTCTGTGAGAGGAATATCTATGCCCTAGCAGCTCCAGGCATTACAGAATAAGCATTTCACTCATTAAAGCTTTGTTAATATGACAGGTTACTAAAGATCACTGCAGTCATCACTGTGTTGGAGCATCTGTCGTTTCTCCTGATCAGTGTCACTGTGGAGGATATAAGCTTGGTGTTATGCTAATGCTCTCTGCATAGTTAATACGCTCTCCGTATCATTCATGCTAATAACATCCGTCATTTCTTATCAGCATGTTTATGTGTTGGCTGCCTGACACTCTGAAGATGGACATTAAAAATGAACATTTAAGGTCTTTTAAGTAATGAATTCGAATATACTGTGTAGTGGCCAGCGTTCTAATACCATCCCCTGTTTCACAAGCAAATTCACTGCAAGCTAGACTTGCCTTGACTTGCAAGCTAGACTAGCAATGCCTTGTTGTGTATTACTTTTTGACCTCGAGTCATGTGCTTGGCCGTATGGGTTGTTTTGAGTTTTGAGTAGGAATTAACTGCAGTATTGCGCTAGCTTCTGTAGGATAGTATTCGTTCACCCTACACCTTATCATCAGCTTTCATTTCTCATTAAAATCATAGACTGTAGCAGAGTGTTTTTTCTTTATATTTCATTGGGTGACGAGCCATTAAATATATATGTTGTTTACTATCTACTTTATTGTTTTAGTGCTTAATTTGTTTGTTATTATTCTTTTGAAAGTTCACATTTTGGCAGCCAGTTGTAATTGATTTGGCAGACAGTTGAACGCTGTTGACGGTGTAGGCAGTGCTTACAGTTTATACTCTCAGCGGTGGCAACTGCAGCAGATCTAACCCTAAAAATCAGACTCCTGCTGAATGTTTTAACATGTGGAACACTTAGATCTGTGATGTGTTGGTCATATTGGAGCAACTGCTCATAATTACAGGTCAGTGATTTCATGAAAAAGTATGTTTTTTATATCAGTTTGTCAGTTTACATGTTGCTTTCTAAAAACATATCTCCATTTTTATATTTCTACATCATTTAAGCACAGCAGCTGCCCTTTACATTGTGTAAGAATTTGATGATGAGTGGACCAAGAGGGATGCTATAAAACTGCTTGGAATGAAATCTCTTTACAGTAACTTCCATTGAAAGTTATTACTGTTTTTATCTTGTCTTATAAAGTTGCCATGTAGGGTATACAAGGTTTTGTTCTGACACTGATGGTTTGCACCTTAGACTTGTTCCATGACTAACTGTAGGTTAGAAACTTTATCTCTGGAGTATCATCAGAGTCTGTGTCCATCCAGTCTTCTCCTGTGTTTCCTGATCAGAAGACTGCATCGGCGGCCCCCAGGCCTTATCCCGGGCCCCCCATCCAGCTAATGAAATGTGACAGCACAGATATAATATCAATACTTTCTCCATGATTAGGAATAAGGAACTCCTGTTCTTTGGCAAGTGCTAACCGCATTAAGTCTGTGGGGTGCTGAGGAGGGCGAGTGGGGAAGTGCCAAACGCAGAGTTAGTGTCTTATCAGCAGGTAATGGGGAGCAGACAGGTGACAGCCCAGGGAGGCCTGTTCATTACCCACACAATCGACTGGCCACACACACGCTCTTATTTTTCATTCTGCGTCCAGCCTGCTCGCTTTCATTTACTGACACTAATGAGAAAATGTCCTTATTGATAGCATTATTATCACTTTTCTGCCATTTGTTTGCTTTATCACGTTAAAGACGGGTGGGCCGCTGTTCATGAGACATTAGTTTCATCATGAAAATATGTGTCAGTTTTTTGTTTTTTATTTATTTCTCGTGGTAGACGAGAAAAGAGAGAATAATTGGAAATAACTGGTCAGCTTTAAATAAGGATTATACGGTTTAAATATGGATCATGAACAATGAATGTACTGTAGACTTTTAACTGTTTTTGAGTGGCCTATGTGGTGAAAAGCTGTGGTGTTAGACTGAGAATTGAGAAAAGAAAACATTAACTCTAGACTTGGCACCATAATTAGCTGGATTGACAAGTGTCAGTATATCATCATTTAAAATCACTACCTATTTCTTGTATTTTTTTTTCTTTAGTTTTGCTTACTTGCTTACCAAATATGCTCATAATTCATTTTTACATGACTGTTTTCCAACATCTCCTTATCTCTTAGAACTAAACACTGTTTTCTAACTGCCTTTTAAGACTGATGTAGGATAAATGAGCTCTGTTTTGATTGGCTGCCCTGTATTGTGTCTTATTTAAAAAGCGCCCAGAGCAGAAACACTCCCCAGAACATCAATGTGAGTTAGTATGGCTTAACTGCTGTAGGCTGAATAAGTGGATATACACAAATGAGCTGGCTTTTGTGACATCACAGAAACAATTCATTGTTTTTGCAGCATGATTATCATAAATATACAGTATGGATTCGGGAGGGAATTGAAAAATTGACAATGTTTATATGTTACTTCAAGCCCGTTTATTTCAAAAAGACAAAAAAAAATGGTTTTTCCATGACATGGACCCTTTAATATTGGCCTCAGTGGCGTGTGTTTGTGTGAGGACTGTGGTGCTGTTCTTCATTGCAGTCCATTGAGTTTATCTGCGAAAGAAAGATGCTGTGATTTCAGTGACATAAACAGATGAAACTACAAGCAGCATGAGCTAAGGGAATCTGTGTGTGGGAACAAATCTTCGACATGAATTCATTACGCTCATTTGTGATAACAAGTGCTTGTGGTTTTAATTGACTTAATCAACAAATAGAATTAATCAGAGATTTCTAATTAATGGTAATTGATTGAATATCCACTGGGTCACTGTCAGTGTTAGATTCCTATGTCCTTGCCTTGACTGGAGGGGATTTGGGCTCTGCTCCTCCATCTCGGCCAGATTAATTGAAAATGTTCAAATTGCAGCTGCGGAAAGAAAGAGGGGGATGAAGTGTGCACTCCTTCTCCCAGCAGAGAGGAGCAAAACAAACGTGCCAAAGCGGAAAGAGCAGGAGCCTCTTCTGCCCTCATCTGCCATTTTAATCCGCACAAAAGAGCATCAGCCTTGGTGCATGGGTAATTCCAAGCCCTACTGACTTTTAAGTGTTTTATTGTACATTGAAAATGGCTAAATTGTATATGCAGTAGAATACAACAACATGAAGTGGTACAGAGAAGAGCTCTGAGATGAGCAGGGGAAGAGTAAAAAGCGTTAATGGCAGTGTGGGTAGGGTCTTAGTGTATTGTCATTTTGCACAGCATATAGAGATGGAGTTTGAAACACCTCCGTGTGAAGCAGAAGCTTTTGGCCTGCGCTGCGTGCCTCAGGTGTGATTACCAGCTCTGATAGCAATGAAACTTGTAGATTAATACAGTACACAAGATGGATTTAGCCAAGCGATAGTGAAACCAGATCAGGACGATGAGAGAGTAGTCATCTCGAGCATTGTGGAGATTGGCTTAGCACTGACGCACGCTCGGCGGCAGCTGATCTGCTGATACCTTTATTAAAAAGCACCTGATAGATAGGACTGCTGTGAGCTCACTCATTCCGTTTCCTTCACAGAGAATGGTCAACTGAAAGATGGCTCTCTTGTTTGGTTTCCACGTTTGTCTCTCTCTCTGCCTCCCTCTCTCTCTCTCTTTCGCTTTCTCTCTCTCCTTTTCATATCTGGCTGGGGCAACGGAGCGCATTGGCCAGCGGCCAGCTTCTCAGCCATAGCACTCAGCCTGCGGGTCTGAAATGGAGTCATTGTGTAGGTTCACATTCACATACTGCGGGGAAAAAGCAGGCCACTTTACTGCTCCATGTATTTGGAAAAGCTTTTTAGCAAATATTGGCACACCATACTCCGCCTGCCCCCTTTGTCAATAAGGCAAGACTCATTGGGGGGGAGAAATCAGTTTATGAAGCCTGGCAATGCAGAAACAATGAAGGATCGGATTTCTGTGGAGTTTGGAAGTATAAGAGCACCATATGCTGTTAAACGTGTTATGATATAGACCCGGTTCTGTGCCATTTAATCTGAATGAGTGGACTAGTGGTATTGATTGAAGAGCAGCTTTCGAGATTGTTTGTCGTAGCCGACTGTGGAAGGACTGCTGCACGAGGACCGAAGGCAGTGAGGGAATGTAACAGTGCTCATAAGAGAGTGATGTTGACCATCCACAGCACTAACACCAACTGATGGCGTAAAAAGATAAATGAGGCTAGCCAGGCTGCCATAAATGTTTGCAAGTGACTTCTAGAATACAAAGAAAACTGATTCTCCACACTACATGCCAGCTTGTGTCTTATTTCACGTCTCATATGTTTGTTTGTTTGTTTGTGAGTCTGCTTTTGAAACATCTCCAACATCTCCTATGCCTCCTGTTTCAAATGTGCTTTCCATCCAATTCCACAGGATAACTTTATCACTCTACGCAGTGACCTCACTCACCCCTCCTCTCTCCCCTCTGCCATTGCATTTTGCAGTCTCATTACCTGTTTAAAAGATGTGGGGAGCGGTAAATGTATGCTAAAACAGAGGACGAAACTGCAGAGGAAAAAAAATCCAATTTAAATGTAATGGTGTTTAATATTTATTGAAAAATGTAAAGAAAGAGTGAGGCAATGCCTTGCAGAGCAGGTGGGATTTACATAAATTGTTCTCGGAATGTTTTTGTCCCATACTGCACACGGAGCAGAGCTTGTCAATTCACGCAGCCTCCACTGCATATTTAAAGAGAGCTTTGGTACGGGGCGCTAGACCATCAGCATCCTGTGCCCCTTTCACCACATATATACAATCACCTCAACTGTGTGCTCATGTTCAAGAGACTGTATTCCATTTGTGTTATAGCTGAGCTGTGGAGCACTGGAGTGAGGCTTCAGCCTGTTACCATCGAACTGTTGTTTATGGGCTGGGTGGGGTGTGGAGGGGTCTTTGTGATTTACATGCTCCTGACAGCGCAGATTGTTATAGGGACCTCATCAGCACAGGGCTTACTACTGACTCTCTCATTTTCTCTCTTTTTCTCTCTTGCCCTTTCTTTCTTTAGCGCTTTTCATCCGATTCCTCTTTCCTCACTTTCTGCCTTTCTCTCTCATTTTGGTTATGAATATTAGGGAGATCACACAATTCCTGAAAAGTTAGGACAGTTGGGAAAATGCAAATAAAAACAAAGTCCTCTTTGACCTGTATTTATATTAAACAGTACAAAGTCAAGATAATTGACGTCATATCTAATCAACTTCACTGTTTTTTTGTAAACATACACTCGTTCTGAAATTGACAGAACTCAATCCAAATCCTGCAACACAATCCTAAAAAGATGGGTCAGGGGTAATTTAAGACTATGAACATTGTGAAATGTTCAAAAACAATTTAAACAGGTGATGCTTGAGTATAAAAAGAAGCCAGTTCCTTTATGAGCATGGATGTGTTGATGCTTGCCACATGCTAACAAAAATGTGCCAGCAAATAATGCAACAGTTGAAGAACACCATTCCTCATCAAATGTTTGCAAGCATTTTAGGTATTTCATGCTTTATGGTGCAAAATATCATCAAAAGATTTAGGGAACCTGGAGGACAAATCTGTGCATAAAAAGCAAGGCTCAACATGACAAATGATTGCCCATGACCTTTGACCCCTTAGACAGCACTGCATTAAATCCGGCAGGCTTCAGTAATGGTTATCAACACATGGGCTGGGGAATACTTTGACAAACCATTGTCAGTAAACAGTGTTCATCCACAAATGTAAGACTGTACTATGCATAGTAGAAGCCATGTTAACAACATCCAGAAACATCACCAACTTCTCTGGACTCAAACGTGTCTGAAATGGACTGATGTAAAGTGCAGACCTGTAGTGTGTGTATATATATATATATATATATATATATATATATATATATACAGTGGGGCAAAAAAGTATTTAGTCAGCCACTGATTGTGCAAGTTCTCCTACTTAGAAAGATGAGAGAGGTCTGCAATTTTCATCATAGGTACACTTCAACTATGAGAGACAATATGAGAAAAAAAAAATCCAGGAAATCACATTGTAGGATTTTTAAAGAATTTATTTGTAAATTATGGTGGAAAATAAACATTTGGTCACCCACAAACAAGCAAGATTTCTGGCTCTCACAGACCTGTAACTTCTTCTTTAAGAAGCTCCTCTGTCCTCCACTCGTTACCTGTATTAATGGCACCTGTTTGACCTTGTTATCTGTATAAAAGACACCTGTCCACAGCCTCAAACAGTCAGACTCCAAACTCAACCATGGCTAAGATCAAAGAGCTGTCGAAGGACACCAGGAAGAAAATTGTAGACCTGCACCAGGCTGGGAAGAGTCAATCTACAATAGGCAAGTAGGTTGGTGTGAATAAATCAACTGTGGGAGCAATTGTAAGAAAATGGAAGACATACAAGACCATTGATAATCTCCCTCGATCTGGGGTCCACGCAAGATCTCATCCCGTGGGGTCAAAATGATCATGAGAACGGTGAGCAAAAATCCCAGAACTACACAGAGGGACCTGATGAATGACCTGCAGAGAGCTGGGACCAAATTAACAAAGGCTACCATCAGTAACACACTACGTCGAGAGGGACTCAAATCCTGCAGTGCCAGGCGTGTCCCCCTGCTTAAGCCAGTACGTGTCAAGGCCCGTCTGAAGTTTTCCAGAAAGCATGGATGATCCAGAAGAGGATTGGAAGAATATCATGTTGTCAGATGAAACCAAAATAGAACTTTTTGGTAAAAACTCAACTCATCGTGTTTGGAGGAAGAAGAATGCTGAGTTGCCTCCCAAGAACACCATACCTACTGTGAAGCATGGGGGTGGAAACATCATGCTTTGGGGCTGTTTTTCTGCAAAGGGGACAGGACAACTGATCCATGTTAAGGGAAGAATGAACGGGGCCATTTATCATGAGACTTTAAGCCAAAACCTCCTTCCGTCAGTGAGAGCATTGAAGATGGAACATGGCTGGGTCTTCCAGCATGACAATGATCCCAAACACACTGCTCGGGCAATGAAGGAGTGGCTCCGTAAAAAGCATTTCAAGGTCCTGGAGTGTCCTAGCCAGTCTCCAGACCTCAACCCCAAACCCAACCTCAAATTTGTGGAGGGAGTTGAAAGTCTGTGTTGACCAGCAACAGCCCCAAAACATCACTGCTCTAGAGGAGATCTGCATGGAGGAATGGGCCAAAATACCAGCTACAGTGTGTGCAAACCTGGTGTAGGCTTACAGGAAATGTTAGACCTCGGTCATTGCCAACAAAGGTTATGTTACAAAGTATTGAGTTGAACATTTGTTATTGACCAAATACTTATTTTCCACCATAATTTACCAATAAATTCTTTAAAAATCCTACAATGTGATTTCCTGGATTTTTTTTTTCTCATATTGTCTCTCATAGTTGAAGTGTACCTATGATGAAAATTACAGACCTCTCTCATCTTTCTAAGTAGAACTTGCACAATCAGTGGCTGACTAAATACTTTTTTGCCCCACTGTGTGTGTGTATGTATATATATATATATATATATATATATATATATATATATATATATATATATATATATATATATATATATATATATGTGTGTGTGTATATATTTATATATGTATGTATGTATGTGTATATATATATATATATATATATGTGTGTATGTATGTGTGTATATATATATATATATATATATATATATATATATATATATATATAATTTTTTTTTTTTTTTTGAGCAATAAATGTTAGATTTTAGTTTGACACAAATACAAAATGTATCTGTGTAGTTACTTAAATGTGACTGAATGTGATGAGTGTGAGCTTCATACATTTGAAATAATTGCAATGATTTTATGGAAAACAATAACATTGCATATCAGAAGTAGCTGGAAGTAACACTCTCTCTTGCTATGTAATATAATATGTAATATAATATAATACTTTAATAGAGCAGTAAATGGCAAGTTATACTTTAGCAGAAATAAAAGAAGAATAAAATGTATTTATGTAGTTACTTACAATAAGATCACCTTTGAACGAAATTACAGAATTATGTATGAGAAAAATAGAAATGCTCAAAAATATTATGTTCTATATGTTCTAAAATGGGGTGTCTGAATTGTTTATACACACACACACACACACACACACAAACAGTTGAATGTTGTACTCATAACTCATTGGGTGGAGGGTAGAGTAAGGATAACTTTCTAGTGGCTTTCAGTGTGGGCCACTTTCTGCTTGCTTGCGCTCTCTCTCTCTCTCTCTCTCTCTCTCTCTCTCTCTCTCTCTCTCTCTCTCTCGTTTTCTCTCTGTGTGGTTCTGACTTATGGGGAGATCATACATAACAGTGTACATCATCACATTTAATAGAACAATAGATTATGGCTTGTCCCAAATTAATATGTGTAATTACTTTGAGAACGCTTAAAATAAAAAAAAGGAAACAGTGATTCTAAAATAAGTAACTCGTTGTGGGTTATAGGAAGCATCCACAAAATAGTATACATTATCATGTTAAACATAAATATCATGTTAAAGTTTAGCACAAATAAAAATAATTTGTTTAGTTACTTGGTGAATGCAATTATCCTGAAAATAATTATGGACATTTTATAGACAATGAGAAATAAATAACAGAGATTGTACCCCATTAAACTATAAGCACCCATATGTTGACCCAAACTTCAGCTCCTCAATCTCATAACTTGCATCAGTTTTATGATAGTTGCTGAATAAAGTATAATGTTTTCTGAATTTTAACTAAACAATAAGCCTGCAGTTTAAGGCGTTAACTATGTCTCTTTTCTTTCTTTCTCTCGCTTTAGGCTCTGTGTATGGAGGTGCGAGGCAGGAGGAAGGGTATGGCCTCAGTGCTGCGTCTGTGTCAGAGGCTGCTGGAGGGGCCAGAGGAGCAGAGCTCTGAGTCCGAGCGACAGTCCCTGCAGCTGCTGCAGGTGAACCTGGAGAGGCGCTGGGAGGCCATCATCATGCAGGTGCTGCAGTGGCAGAGCCGCCTCAAACGGACCCTGGGGCGAGAACAGGTCAGATATGACGCGCAGCTCGGCTACAAGCGTGTTGTGTCCTCAGCTAATATGCATCGAGCAAGCAGCTGTTGCTGTGATATCACCGCCAAATCACAAAATCATGTGTCATAAAGGATCTGCACCATACGAACCAAATCAGTATGAATATAAAACGTCTAACAC
The DNA here is from genome assembly GCF_015220715.1 of Pygocentrus nattereri. Taxonomy (NCBI): domain Eukaryota; kingdom Metazoa; phylum Chordata; class Actinopteri; order Characiformes; family Serrasalmidae; genus Pygocentrus; species Pygocentrus nattereri. Next base: position 27,326,644 of record NC_051220.1, read on the forward strand.
ATAAACATTCCAGCTTCAAATCCCTTCACACGTGTCTAACAGATGCAGTCACTGATGCGTGCATTCTCAATATAAATAAATACATGACAACACGCTCTGAAATCTAACAAGGTTTTCCTACTCTACCATTCAGCAAGTCCGATTACACTTGTAGCCATTCTGTCCATTCGTTTTCAGAGTATGTGTTTTACTCATCTCTTAAACTGACTGCATGGGAGTGTATTTATTCCTTTTCTACGTGGTAACTTTTCTAGGCCACGTGTTTTTTCAGCCAGAAATATAGAGCAGCACAGCTGTAATGGAACAATAAGAGTGATGTATAATGCAGGAAATGTAACAACGTATTATCCTTCAATAACACAGAAAGAAGGCTAAGTAGCTAGACAGACTCACAGGGCACTGCACTCAGTGCATTACAGGCGTTGCCAAGGAATAATTGACTGATCTTAATGTATTAAGTAACCTCTACAGAAATGCAATAACTTAATACAAAGCCCTTTCCCCAGAGAAGTAAATAGCCTCTCTGTAGCTTGAGAAATTGTAACTATATCGCTTCTCCCCTCACTCTCAAACTAAAGACAGAGATCTTTAAAGAAGCCAGTATACACACTAGGTTTTACTGCAAAATAAACAGTGTTTTTATCCCCAAAACAGAAGTCCTAAGTAGTGACTTATAGTAATAGGAGGGTCATAGCAGTGCTTTAAATGTGGGAGTTAGATGCGCATTGGACTGAGGCTTTTGTTATGCAGATGCTGTGCATTCCTGTGTGGCAGCACACGGCTCTGTGGAGGCGGTGTGGAGCACACAGAAAAGCCCAGGGACCTGTTTGTGGATGTCCACTCAGTTATCCGCTCTCATTTACACCGGCAAGACAAATGACTCGGCCCTCTCCAGCTCTGACCTTGCAGGGCTGAAGAGCAATTTCACTTTGGGAAGTGTTTAGAAAAGGGGAAGAAAAATAATAGGGAGGGTCTGTTTTTGTAAATACAGTGCTCTGTGTGCAGTGATAAAATAGCATTCTATTAAAAGATTTAGAAGACAAACTCTGCTTATACGTTCACTCTTCATGTTTGAGAGCTGAAAAAGTTTTTCCATTTGGCCATTTTTAAAAAGCTATGGTTCATGCTGCCATTTTTATAACATGAAGGTCAACAGAAGGGATGGTAATGTGAAGCTAACTTTCACTCACTCCAGAAAGAGGTGGATGTCGCATAAAATGACTGTTTCCTGAGAAGAAATGAGAAATGGGGACTCTTTTATTGTGCTCCATGTTCATGCAACCTTTAACAGCTGAAGTTTTCACAACATTGCTTTAATGTACGTTATGGTATTAATGACATAGGAGAAGGTTATGTCTGGAACATTGTGTTTAAAAATGCTTTTGGTGCAATTGTAGTACACTGTAAGCTGAGCCAGCTTACAGAAATGATTTTATTTGATTAGACTGATTGATTGTTCTCACAGTTGAAGGTTTTATCATGCATTAGCGATCCAAGACCCATCATTAGTATTTCCCTCATCAGCAAGAAGAGAATAAACAGAAATCTAATAAAAATTCATCATATGCAATGTATGACATACCACGCAAGTGTTAGATTTGCCAGTTTATTAGATTAATGAGATAAAAGGATAATATAAATAGACCTTTCTCTCATTAACAAGAAACCGAGCAATTTGTATAATTGTATCCCATGCGGAATGCATGTGTCTAAGCAAAATTTTCAAACAGAAAGCAAAAATGCTTTACAGCTTAGCTTGCTTTTGATATCATTAAAATTTAATTACTAGCTCTTGAAGATCAGAATCATGACACGTTTCCACATTTCAGTGTGCTCCCCTTATATACTGACTGCATTGCTGTTTGTCCATGCTCAGGTCCCAGGGAACTTGATCGAACCATCGCTTATGGATCTCCGTGGCCAATCTGAAGACTCTTGGGAATGGGATGAGATGGATATGACCATAGTTAATATGGAGTCACAGGAATGTGATCAGCAAAACCCTCATTCTGAAATGCACCTCCATTCTTCTGAGGAACACTTAAATATGACTGAGTCATGCCCCACACAGCCCAGAGCAAGCCTGAACATCTCAGAGTCAAATTCACTGTCTTCCCATGTTTATCAGGTATTCAGTCTGCATAATGTGGAGTTATACCAACAGCCAAGGTACAATCAACAAATGTCTCCAAATATCACCAAAACCAAAGGGAAGCAGCCACTGCTGAAGAGCTTGAGTAAGGACTCCTCTTTCTCCTCAGTGGAGTCACTGCCAGACATCATAGGAGGGCTACTGATCGGGAAACAGGGGTTGCTAACAGATTTAACCAGGAGATCAGAGAGTGAGAGTGGTATAGTCAGTGAAGGGGACACTGAGACCACAGCCAATTCTGAGATCTGTCTGCTTTATCAGAGTGAAGATCAAAAGGTTCAGGTTACTCTCACTCCCCCCATTCAGGTGGAATCGCCTTGTATAGATAGAGTGTCAGATGAAGATATAGACAGGATCCTGGAACGTGCCAACAAATGTGCCGAGCTGGGAAACAGTCTAGCAGAGGAGACAAAAAACCAAAGACATCGCATCGTGAGGAGGAAGAAAGAAGAATCTGGAGAGAGCAGGAGGAAGAACAGAAAGGAACCGGTGGAGATCCTTATTAATGGCTGCTGCCTCAGTCCTGAATCTGAGGACTGTGACACTGGAGCTTTCAGTGCTAAAGACAATGACAAAGGAAAGATCCGGAAGGAGTGTACCCAGCTGTCCCAGGGGTCTTCCCTGGATTCCTTGTATTCAGTGGGAGAGTTATTTCCATCAGCCAAAGAGACTCTCACACGCAGCACATCTCTTGAGAGCTGGCTGACTCCATGTAAAGGTCCAGAGGAAGTGGGTAGTCAGGGCAGTCTGAGGGACATGGACCTGGCTGCAGAGCCCACTGGGGAGCTGAGCAGGAGAACTCTGGAACTGCTCAAACGACTTGAAAACATCCAGACCCCTCTTGACCAAAAGATGACGCGCAGTGTTTCTGATGTCACCCTCCAAAGCAGTTCCCTTCATCTACCCTGTCGGGGGTCACGTTCAGGTGGACTTGCTTCCTCTGCCAATGAGAGCATGGCTGCTTCTCTCACAGAGCTTAGCAGTGTTGAGGATTCATCAGTGGCGTCTGAAGATCTGGCTGTACAGAGGAACCGCCGTGTAGCTGCCAACTCAAACAATTCCTTCAAGAAGCACTGCCGCAACCAGCAGCTGGCAGATGAGACAGATGCTAGCATCAGCATGGTGGTCAATGTGTCCTGCACCTCAGCATGCACTGATGATGAAGATGATAGTGACCTTCTTTCCAGTTCTACTGTTACCCTCACTGAGGAAGAGCTGGGCATCAAGGACGATGAAGACTCTAGCATTACCTCTGAGGAGGAGTATATAGAGGGCTCATTTGCACTCGGGCTAGACTACATGAAGGGTGAGTTTCAGAGCTGGATTAAGCACAGGTCCCAGAACAGGGACAAGAATGAGGCAGATCTCGGTGATGAGTTGCAATGTGGCACCCTGTGCAGAGAGATTCTTTCACCTGTGAGGA